>NC_135140.1:11897500-12197608 GCF_051014445.1 Colletes latitarsis
TTGTATAAAGGTCCCGTTTGGTGGTACGTTTGCGTTCCCATCGTTCTTATTGAAAACGATAGAGTTTGAATTAATCGTACGTTGGCTCGATTACGAATCCAAAGAGACGCACTTTCGAGTAAGATAATCATGCTGCGTCGTAATCAGCGAAAGATTACGTTTATGATAGCTCGAATCGACGATAACGCTGGCACCCTTCGACCCTCCGTGATTAGCGCCCGACGAGCGACGGCCCTAACGCGTGACGAGTCCTTATTTGGATTGGGGGGCCGTCAGCCGCCGGCGCGTCGCGACGCACGGCGTCTCTCCCTCTCGACGTTGCTGTTAGGGCGGCTAAGGACTAGGCTGCGGCGGCGGGCTGAGACGAGTGTTAATGGCACGATAGATTTCCATCTAAGGGGCGGATCGCTATTTTCGGCTGCGAACCGATATGGATAAAGGGACCCCACAGAGCCGGCACTGTGCCACTCGCCGCTCTCGGTCTCTTGCACGACGTACACCCTAAGCGATCGTTGCCGATCTCTCGACTCATTAGTGAACGGTAAATCGAAACGTGTGTCTCGCAATTTCCATCCAAGAAGCTTATTAACAGTGTGATTGTCGGCGAGCTTTTTCCCTCGATCGCCATCGGTCGAAAAAACGACGCCCACGGATTGTCTTCGGTCCTCGAGAACCTGGATTTTCATCCGTACGATCGCTGGAACAGTGGATCTCGAGGATTTTCTCGTGTGCGATTCATTGGCTCGCATTTCAGTGATTTAACGACTAAAAGATCGATGTCAACCAGGCTGTACGAGGATCGAACGCAGTCGTCGAGGACGTTGTTGCTTGATTTTGCATGTCCCTGGACGATTGTGAAGTGCCGTTACGCGAATGTGACTCCAATGCTTGTGCTTCTATTATTACTGACGTTGCCGATCCTCAGTATGCATATTCTTTTCCACGCAATTAACACAATTGGATTCCTCGGATGCAAATATGAAAAACGTACTTTCACGATCGTCGGGGATGTGATTACGATACTTTTCGTAAACGTTCTTTTTCCAATTGATGGTTAATTAGTTTTGCCGAACAGTTTATTGTACTAAACGATGTTAATTGTAGTACATAACTGTACTACATGTATAATTGCTTGACTGCATTAGCTGCTTCGTTCACCATTAACCCTTTCGTATCTGACGGTAACATATGTGTGCATGATGGTTTAAAATCGATAATTTTGTGACGTGCATATATGTATACTTATGAAACTATGGTTTTTTCTCACTTTTTTTTTTTTTTTTTGCGCCCTACAATTCGATCAAGTTTGAAAAAGTCAACAATGAAATTTTCGACTATTTTCTTTTATAATCCATTCATAATTAAAGAACTATTCGACTTATTTTTTATTTATTTTTTTCTTTAACTTCCTTTTCACTATTTTTAACAAGTTTCATATTCTACAAAATAACTAATCGTTTTTATTGCTAAATTTGTACAATGTTCAAGCTTTGCATTCTTTAATTGCGATCAATGCACGATTCAACTCTCCATTTATCGATTTAAAACGCAAAAAATTAACATTATTGCGAATAAAAAGAATAATTCCACAATTTTAATACCTACTTATGCCCTTTGCGGACGAATACTTTGGAACAGTAAAAATTACTTTATTCAATTTATAAACTATATTTTAATTTAACCCTTAAGTGGATTATTGGGGTCCACTGCGGCCCTCCGCAAGTTTAAACTAATAATTGTTTAATATATAACGATGTAATTATTTGAAAATTTATATAATTCTCCATTAGCTCATTATTTTTTAAATGCTTTAAAGAAAAGTTGATTTCCATTTACCGATTTGGTAAAAATCAACATTAAGTAAAATAATTCAGTTGTTGGACTTTACATTTCGCTTACTGAACGGCTAATTGCGGCTGTTTGACTCTTTTTTTTCTTTTTAATTCATGTTTTACGTCGTATCGACTTCTTTGACTCTTATTGTTAGTAACAAGGTCTGTTTTTCATCACAGAGTTCTAATGTAAGCAGACCTGAACTGAAATAATAACTCTAAATTCTACACGGAAGTTTCTCAGTGCGAAAGTAGTGTCAGAAAAGGCAGTCGGGTTTCAGATTTCGTGCTGTGAACTTGTAAAACATTTTAACTTTGCTTTCTTGTGGTATTGAAATTATTTTCGGATAAGTTTTATACGTGTGACGAAAGAATGATGTATTTGTCAAAAAACCACTCCCTCGCGAAGTTTGACGAGCTTAAAATATGTTGCAAAGGTTAATATTTTGTATAACTCTTTCCTATACATACAATAAATAATCGACTTTAGTTTCCAAGATATTTGCAAAAAACTTTTGGTATCGTTACATTGAATTCGATCATCTATTATACGTATAGGAAAAAGTTATCCAAAATATCTTTATAACATATTTCAAGTCCATCAAAATCTGTGAGGGTGTGGCTTTTCAACAGGCTGACCAAAAGAGTAATTAGTTATAAAAAAATTTATTTAGTAATTTTATTTATCAATCTGAAATATATGAGAATATACGTAGTAAAACAACAAAGCGTAGCACAAGGTGCTGTTGAAGAAAGTGCTATTCCTGGTCCATCAACAGAACTATAAGAAAAGAGGATGAAACGTTCAAGTTGTCATTTGTGTTTAATGAACTGTTATTTACGACATAAAGTTTATTCAGATTTTTTCCAATGATTGATTGACATTTTAGAGTACAAAGGTTAGAGAATCCCAAAAGATAAAGTATCAAAATTTTACTCTTCTTTTAATTTAATGAATTATTACGTATGTATTAATTATTTGCACCATTAGCATATGCAGCACTTTCTGTATAAAACGAGTCACTAAAATATTAAGTTTGAAATACTTACTAAAATACTTGTTTAGATTCAACAAAAAAAAAGATATCATGATAAGGGCATATTTTTTATCTTCTCGTACGATGAAAATTAAGACGATTAATTCTCGTCGCTGTGTAAAATTTTGCAGGCCAAAAGGACACAAATATGTTGTCGAGTTTATTTTAATATGCGTCCGTAAAGGGTTAATACTGTGCATCGTTGATAAGTTCGCACATAAGCAATCAGACCCGCATTTTACCCAAATAAAGAAACTAACACGTTCTTATGTATATCGTTCAATGTTCACAGTAAGGAACGTTAGAAACAAATCAAGATGTGTGACGATGATGTTGCGGCACTAGTCGTGGACAATGGGTCCGGTATGTGCAAGGCGGGATTCGCTGGAGATGACGCTCCTCGCGCTGTCTTCCCCAGCATCGTCGGTCGCCCTCGTCATCAGGTTCGTCAGACACCAAAGTTTACTTCTGGTCTCGACCAAAAACTTATAACGTAACATATCACGAACGTCTTTGCGTATCTTTCCAGGGTGTGATGGTCGGTATGGGTCAAAAGGACAGCTACGTAGGGGACGAGGCCCAAAGTAAAAGAGGTATACTTACCCTAAAGTATCCTATAGAACACGGTATCATTACTAATTGGGACGATATGGAGAAGATATGGCATCATACCTTCTACAACGAATTGCGTGTCGCGCCTGAAGAACACCCGGTTCTCCTCACCGAGGCCCCCTTGAACCCAAAAGCTAACCGTGAAAAGATGACCCAGATCATGTTCGAGACCTTCAACAGCCCGGCCATGTACGTCGCCATCCAGGCGGTGTTGTCCCTGTACGCTTCCGGTCGTACCACCGGTATCGTCCTGGACTCTGGTGATGGTGTCTCTCACACCGTACCAATCTATGAAGGTTACGCTCTTCCTCATGCCATCCTCCGTCTGGACTTGGCCGGTCGCGATTTGACCGACTACCTCATGAAGATCCTCACCGAGCGAGGCTACAGCTTCACCACCACGGCTGAGCGTGAAATTGTCCGCGACATCAAGGAGAAACTCTGCTACGTCGCCCTGGACTTTGAACAGGAAATGGCCACCGCGGCCGCCAGCACCTCCCTCGAGAAGAGCTACGAGTTGCCCGATGGACAGGTCATCACCATCGGTAACGAGAGGTTCCGTTGCCCCGAGGCTCTGTTCCAACCGTCCTTCTTGGGTATGGAATCCTGCGGTATCCACGAGACCGTGTACAACTCCATCATGAAGTGCGACGTCGACATCCGTAAGGATCTCTACGCCAACACTGTACTCTCCGGTGGTACCACCATGTACCCCGGTATCGCCGATCGTATGCAGAAGGAAATCACTGCCCTCGCCCCGTCGACCATCAAGATCAAGATCATTGCTCCCCCCGAGAGGAAGTACTCCGTATGGATCGGTGGATCCATCTTGGCCTCGCTGTCCACCTTCCAACAGATGTGGATCTCCAAGCAGGAGTACGACGAGTCCGGCCCAGGCATCGTTCACCGCAAGTGCTTCTAAGGTGTTGCACCGAGGTCGAGGATTTACGATTTTCACCTGCTTTCTTTTCTTTTTTTTTTCTATCGATGCTCGCCATTTTAGAGCGACTTCCGCAGACATGGGCATACCCGGGGGTTTAGAGGGAAGAAAGAGAGAAGAAGGTAGACAAGGGGGAACGAGGTTTTGGGAAACGAAAATTTACTGAAGTGCCTTTATTCTACACATTTATCAGACTGTAATTTACTTTGTAGTTTATACAACACGACTGTTTGTTATTAACGTTAATTAATTTATTGATAATCTCCTCGGTCATTTCAACGAGTCCTTCTCGGTCCTGTAAACATGTATACGCAGACTCACATGGCAAGCATGCACACGCCCACACCCACACGCCTACACACACATACGCGACATACAAAATACATGCAAAGGCTTTTCTTGAAATCGTACGCGCACGTAATTTGGCATTTGCGATACGCACGAGGTGGTAATCGACGAGAATGAAGTATACGATGAAAAACCATTAACCAGGCGCATCGACGTCGGCTCATATTGCTGCCTGGCGTATTTGTTCTTCTTATTATATCATATAATTAATGATAATAAAACTGTATTATATAATAAGTCGATGTCGGTTTGTGTGAACCTTATCAACCAAGATTACCAAGATTTTTGGCAAACGTACAACGCGATGATATAACGGACGTGAACAAATTGCGAATCTATACTCCGAAAAGTTCTGAAGAAATATTGTGTTTTGATATCTCGTGACACTCAACTTTGGATACAGTGTATTCTGGCGTACGGCCAACCTACGTGCAACTATACGCAACTATATTCTTATTTGCTTTCTATGGTGGGAAATATATATCCGACGGTAAACAAAAAATTAAGGGTTACGAGATTTTCTAGATACAAAATTGTCGATATAAATTTAATTACGTAATCATGTATAATAGCTGATGCAAATTAAATTCGCAGAACGTAACGGTTTATTTGTATTAAAGGCCGCTAGAAATAGCACGCGGTACGCGACTGTTTGTTCCTATAGTCTCGTGCAGATTCCTATTAGACAATTAGATAAAGATCACGGCGAAAACCTCTCGCGAATAGAAGCATCTGCATACGTATAGTGCTCGATTCTCTAAGATTTAGTCATTCGCGGGAACTAAATTTTTCATTTTGAAACGTAGCATCTTGTTCGATGGATTCCTCTGTTTCCCTCGAATCCTTTCATCTCCGTTTTCGCCATCCATATACACTCGTCGTTGGATGTTAAGTAACAGTTTCCAACGAACGACGATGTTTCATCGCGATTCCCAGAAACGCATTTCAATCCCACAATACACGCGAGACGAATTCGTCTTTGATTGGCTCAAAGTTTGAAATTAATACCAATATCATTTTCAGCAAAGCCATACCAAAACCGAAATAAATACCGGAATTATTTCGGTATCATCATTTATTTATATTTCACATTCTCTTCATTATCAAGTCCGCTATCCCATTCTAGTATACGATAAACTGAAACGTTTTCGAATCATCGTTGAAAGGTGGTAATTATTTTGGTTTCGGTAATATAATTACGATAAGAAAATAATACCGGTTTTTAGGTAAATCGGTACTTCCATGTAGTAAAATACCAGTTTTTCGTATTCCGGTGTAAGCTCCTGAGTTCAAAGACGGTCGATTTTAGCCCTTTCCTCGAAGAAAGAGGTACGCGCGACCCGTAACCCAAGACGAATAGCAAAACTGCGGTACAAATAAAGAAATAGCAAAAATAGAGTTGTCGGTAGCCGGCTACAGCGGATGCCGCGATCGTCGGGGAGAGCATGCCGGGGGTCCCCGGGAGAGTCTTCTAGCCTTACAAGGCCCCTGGGTGACTTACGTTTATTCTGACGCTTCGACGACTAAAATTAGAGCCCGCACTCTTCGAGGCGCGTATGCACGTGTTCGTACACCTGCATGGGGTGGACGTGCGCCAGTTTAGGCGGACTCTATCGCGCGCTATCTCTCACCGCAACTCAGACGCATGCTGAAAATGTCAAAGGCAAGAGAGGGACAGATTGATTTTGCTACTTGAATAGTACTGTAACCGTCACGGTATAGCACGTAAATTTCTTCAGGCATCGAAATATCGATTTCACTATCAGGAGTACATCAGGAGGTGGTGACCCAATTCTATTTATTTTGATTTTTCCATCCAGTGGCTTATATTTTTATTTTATATTTTAGAGATTTCTTATATTATTTTCAATAAAAAGAGAGAAACATTTGGAAGTATTGACATGATCTGTGCAATATTAGAAATCGGAATTTTAGGATCTGTTGTACGAGCTCGCCATATACAGGGTGCTCTGCATTTTTGAAGTGTAGAACACACTTCAGCAGTGTGTTCTACAAGTAAAATTAGAACTAAAATGTTATATAACAAAAAATCCATGAATGCTTAAGAAGTTGTAACAAAAATATGAACTGAAACTCGGTTGAGATTCAGGACATTAAAATAAGAAAGAAAATTTATAATAAAATAAAATCGATCTTTTTCGATATCGTGAGTCTCTTTGCAATTTACTGAACATGAACTTGAACAATAGTTCAAAATTGTATGACAACGAAAAGTTATCATCGAAGAAAGAATACTTCAGCATCCAAGATAAATGATAGAAACTAAACTCTGATAGAGAAATATTTATCCACATAATTCTACGTTAAAAATATTTTTTCGTGCCTCACCTAGCAATTGTTCTCTTTAAACAAAGGTTAGTAAATTTGTTTAGTAAATGAAAAAACATCACATTTCATATTTTTGTCATAGCTTCTAAACAAAGCATTTATGAATTTTTTGTTATACAGGGTGTTCGGCCACCCCTGGGAAAAATTGTAATGGAAGATTCTAGAGGCCAAAATAAGACGAAAATAAAGAATACCAATTTGTTGATGGAGGCTTCGTTAAAAAGTTATTAACGTTTAAAGTTCCGCCCGTAATGAATTTTTTTCTAGAAAGTGGGTAGGATTTTGGGGGTAGGTATATTCACCAAAAATTATTGTAATTGACCCCCGCAACCGAAAATAATTTTTCCAGAACGATTTGAAATTTTTTTTTTTCGTCGAAAAATTTAGGCACCTACCCCCTTGTCGATTTTCCTTAAAACTAGTTTTTCATTTTTAGTAATTTTGTTTGACGCCCTACAGAAAAGTTTTCTAATACTTTTTTGTAGGTACCCATGAGCTCTACTTCAGAAAAAAGTTTCATTGAAATATATTCACAATTGTAGGAGTTATGGCTATTTGAAAATTGGACCATTTTTATGGGGTTTTTCTCATTTTGCGGGGTCAAGGACCAACTTTTCGAATATTTTTGCAATTTGTATATATTCTCCGTCAAAATACGCGTCGTTTGCTTTTTTAAACATTAAAATCCGTCAATCCGTTCAAAAGTTATGACGTTTTAAAGATACACATTAAATTTCAGGGAACGATTTCTGGCCTGAAATTAGATTTTCGGTAAAGAATTTTTTTCTCGAAAATGGTTAGAATTTCGAGGGTATGTCTAATGACCAAAAATGCTTGTAATTAACCCCTGTAATTAAATATAATTTTTTTAGTATGATATTGAAATTTTTTAATTTCGTCTAAAAATTTCAGTACCTACTCGAATATTTTTCTCGAAAGTGGGTAGGAATTCAGGGGTACGTGTATTCACCAAAAATGATCGTAATTGAGTCCCGCAACTAAAAATAATTTTTTCGGATTGATTTGAAATTTTTTAATTTAATTTTTTAATTTGAATGAAGCCTCCGTTAAGAAATTGTTGTTCTTGATTTTCGTCTTATTTTAGCCTCTACCAGTAGAATCTCTCATTAGAATTTTTCCCGGTGGTTCAAATACATAAAAAAATTATGTATTTGAACCAAAAACATAATTTTTTTATAATAACGCATGACTTTTGACGAAACGTCGCATCGAAGATGAAAAACACTAAAAAGTTCGGTTCAGTCTTGCAGGCTGAGGAGAGTTTTCTGAATGTACGTATACTAATAATAAAGCTTAGCGGGGGATGATTGTCTGTAACGGTACCAATTAAAAAGGGTTCAACGTGACGTTACAGTTGAATACTGCTAAGTTTTAACTGAACTTTATTAAACTCTTAATTATACAAAAAAAACGAATTACATTTCTGATTGTACATATAATAATATAACGATAAATTAAACTTAAACATTTTCAACTTTTCTTTTCTGTAACTGTAACATTCTTTTTCTTTTAAGCGTCTTGTTAGCGTCTCTTGTTCTTTCTTCTTTTACCAGTGTTGCCACCTCACTTGTAATGACTACCAAATTCTAAAAAATACATAACTTTAATAGTCGGGCGCTTTGGGATTCCCACTTTGTCGTTTTAATTTTATCTATGACAAAGGACGTAATAATTGATATAACAATTGCTAATTAGAATCACAAAAAATATCATAATGAAATGAAATCGAATAATACACAAACTGAATGCAAATTTTATTCGTTATCATGAACCTAATCGTTTAAGATTTATACTACTTTAAAGATTACTAAACTACTTTAGTATTCACAAAAGTTTAATTTACCATTATAAAAAAATAACTCCCCATAATTCATATTTTCCAGTACATCTAAAACAGAATTAAATCAACAGATAGTTTGGATCTCTTCCGAAGTAGGCTAAACAAGCATATTGCAATTCAATCATACTTGAAAGATAAGTATAATGCATAAGATAAGATTACATACAATAGACAACGTAGATTAAAACTAATTATATCCATATTGGATTTATATTAAAAAACGATAGGTAATATCAGTATAAAAGATATTTGATCTACATAGTAGAATATAATTATGAATTATTAAATTTATATCAACGGGAATAGTTAGAAATCCAAGTCAGAATTCGCTACATTTTCTACTTGGTCTTTTTGAAATAACGTGAGTTCAAAATGGTGAAATAGATTTAAAAAGAACAGCACCAAACGTTGAAACTTAAAATTGAAATATAAAGTTTCAAACGCGTAAGAAAATTGTTATCTTGTTGCGATATCAATTTTTCTCCGAGCTTTGTTTTAAAGGGTATATATGACCTAGTATCTATACCACCTATACATATTCAATCGTTTTACACGTTTCTCCATGTTACGCATGTGTTATAACAGAACATATGTCAGCGTGATTCTTTTTCAACAGAAAGATAACTTTCACTTACTCGCGTAACCTCCTCCTCGCGATATAATATTTATTTACGCGTGTCTGTCGTTGCACTGAATATTGAATTATTCCAGTGTAATTGGACAAAGTACCTCGTGCGAAAAGTGACATTCGTGTCTCGAAAGTGGTACGACGATCATTGCAAAAATATGTACGTGTTGTTGAAACGGAAACGATATTAATAATTGTGACGAGAATAAGGATCGTTGTTCTTATTAAGATGTAGGTAATCTGTGTTTCCGCGAAACGAAAAAAAAAATAAAAATAAAATGTTTGTAAAAATATCAATAAACGTTACGAAAATAAAGTAATGAAACGCGAACGTTAACCGTGTGCGAAACGAGTCAAGTTTGTAAGAATTTTGCAATTGGATTCGAGCGAGGATCGAAAATGTCGAGGTTAAATACGGAATCAAGATGTCAACAATGGAGAAGTTTTTGAAGAACATAAGGTGTGTTTTATCGTTTTATTAAAATAACAGGAATGAAAAACGAATGTTGTCTCTTGATAAACAATTGATGCTTTTAGTGCATTTAATTATTTCATAATGTGCCATCCTAGATTAACCCATTTGCATCATTAGCGTATATATACGCTCAACTTTCTTGGTCACTATCACCGGAGCCATATGCATACGCTCAATTTTGTTGGTATTTATTACTCGTCTTACAGGTCCATGTATTTAAAATTATAAGAAATAGTCTGGTTCTGCCTGTCATAAAACGGAGACTAAAACATCGGGCACCTTTGAGATCTTACCAGCTAAGTGCGGTTGAACAATAAAATAATTAAACCGTACCACTAGTATGAAAGGATCAAGGTGCCACGATGATCAGTGGCCGAACGGAATGTTTATGTTAGATTAGGAAATATAAATAACTATATTCATTTTCCAACCATTTTCTAATGGTCATACCATCAACATCATCAAGAAAAGCTCAAAAACATTGCGTAGTTTGTTTAGCTCAAAAGAAAAGAAGAGAAACAATTTATCAGTGTGGAAATTGTGAAGTAATGCTTTTTGCATTCAACATTTCAAATACTATCATACTGCCCAAAATAACTAATCAACATTTCCACCATTATCAGTAATATACATGTATATGGAAGTAAAGCCCGTATTTGCAATTTATTTGTACTGAAATATGAAGTTTTTTTACTTTTGGATTTACAAATGAGTTAATACAGTACCTTTTACATATTGTCAACCTTAATTCGTATATAATATTTCCCCATCTTAGATTGAATGTTTTAAATAACGGATTATTGTAAATATCTTTTATAAAATTAATCGTAATCTATTAAGACACATTTTTACATTCACTGATACGTGTGTATCTTCACAAGGCCCGAGACAAAATGAAATTTTGGGCTCTTATCTACAAAAAAATCCAAAGAAGAACATTTTTAAATTCGATCTTATTTTATTAATATAATAAAACGAAGTATATGATTTAAACAATCCAGGATAATAACTTAGAAATAATACAAGTCCCTACACCTAATTTTACGCATGTTTTAGCTATTTTCATTTATATCTTATGGCTTATGCATCTTTCCATATAATATTAATAACAACTTGATTCATAGTAATATATTTAATACAAGTTAAGCAATAGTATATAAAAATATAGTAAATTTACAGAGAAACAATATAAATATTTCTATTGCAGATTTATGTTATATTGGCACAAAACGTAATGTTAAATCTATTATTATTATGTTTACAATGGGGAAAGTTATACCAATGAGCTGGTTGAACCAGATACTGTTGATTTTGAGTATATTAAGTGCTTCATTGTCTTTAATTATACAAGAATGGGCAGGTCTCACACCACTACCAATTTATGTTTCTATTTTATGGGCTATTTTCATTGTGATAATGTCAGTGTGGCTCAGTTGTTTCTTACTTCGACTTGCATTGAAAGCAAATGTCCCGCTTAATATAAAATATCTTAATAACTGGTTATATACAAAATTAGCAACTAGTTTAAAATTACATGATTTACCGGAAAAAGATGCTTTTGGTAACAAAAGTGAGGATAAAGTAAAAATAAACGAACATATAAATTCCATTAAAAGGCCAACCGAACAGAAAACAGATAATGTTTTGACGATGGAAAGATCATCTAGGAAAACGAGTACATTTAATGCAAAAACTATTTCCTCGAAAAGAAAAAGAATGATAAGAGTAAATGACATATTGAAAGAAATAAACTTAAAATGTATTGATGTCTGGTACAAATCCATTAGTAATGATAAATCATTTCCTGACGAAGCACAAGAAATGCTAAAAATATTATTGACCAAATTATTTTATAAAATCAATTTAATAGATAAAGTGAAGCTTACTCATAAGCTAGCTAACGTGTTCTTAATACATTTGAAAGAATATCACAGGTACAGATTCTTGTATACATTTTCATAAAGCATTTCATTACGAAAAGTAATTATATTTTATTATAGAGCATCGCGACGGGTAGAGAAAGGAACAGCATCAAGTATAGAGGAAACATTTAAGTATTTACATCCTGGTTCTCGTAATGCAGAATCTTTGGAGTATATGCTCCAGCGAAAAATCAATATTTTAGCACAAGAATTTTTACAATGGGAATTAACAAGTTCATTGCCATGTAAATTATTACTATCTATTTTAGCAAAAAGACTATTATTAGTTATAGAAACAATAAGTTCTCCAAACTGGTTGTTTCAAAGTATGTCAGATTTATTACGACCCTTGTCAAAAGAAGTTGCCCAAGTTGAAATTAAAAAGGAAGACGCAATATGCACAAAAGTACAATATATTGTTACAAAATTTAATTAATTATCAATCACACGACTGTTATGAATTAATAAAATGATTCTTTTAGAAATTTATATCCAATGCTTTAAGTGATGGTATAACGTCTTCAACGGCAGCTATAATTCCACGGATGTTACCAAAACCAAAATCTGATCTATCGGCGAAAACTACCATTGAAAATAAAAATTCTTCGCTAAACATAAATGACAAAAGACCTATTTTACATTTAGACAATTTAACTACGGAACATAGAGGTCTTTGGGGTCAAAGTATGTCGGAGGTAGATTCCGAAGTAGACGATGATAAAATATCTCCAGTATATGAAGAACCTACTGATTTTGCTACAACAATTGCTAGGTTAAGAACTGTATTACAGCAAAAGTCAACTGTGAATACACCTTTGTGAGTAATAAAGCGTTTGTTTTTTAACAATGGAAGGAACAAACATTGTCTGATATAGGGATATTTTCAGACATGTAGAAGAAAAATCTTACGTAGTATACGAAGGTAGTCAATTTACAAATTTATTGATTCCATGGACAGAGTTTCATACAGCCCCTGATGGTTCACAGCAACTACTTTATTGTATTCAATTTGATGATGTGGAACAACGCGGAGCTGATCTTTTTGAAACAACAACTGCTACTGTCAGGAGACAATACCGTGACTTTGCTCGGTTACATGCTAGCTTGCAAGAGGTATGATAAAATATAAACTTTGGTTTGTTGGTTTTTTCTAATATATTATCTTATTTATTAGACATGATTTATAGATTCCAGAATTAACACATGTTATGACAGATTTAATATTACCAGAGGGTGGGCGTAGTGAGTTAGAGAATTATTTAAAAACTCTAACTACGCGTTTGGGTAATGAAAGTCCAACGCAATTACGACATTTTCTACGACCGAGCGCTAGTGCTAGTAAAAAGGCAGATGTAGTTGTACCTCGATTCGACAGATTTTTGGCCAAAACCGTAAGCGGTGTTTTCAACACTTTGAAAACAGTTGTTCCGGGTTTCGAAATTGACCAAGAAGAAGAAAATGTTCCATTACCTACGTTAATGCCTTTAGCCGATATACCATGGAGGTTCGTCGAGGATATTAAATCGGTAAATAGATATAAACTGTGATAAAAATATTTATAATATATTGGTTATTAATTTTGCTCGTGTGGATGTTGAAGCCACTAAGTATTTTTATTAATTTCATTTTTCCAATATAAAATAGCATATTCTTTACATGGGAAAATAAAGATATTGAAAACATATTTTTTGCTTTAGTAGGAACTTATAGATTTATTTATATACATTAAATTCATATAGAGTTCTTACATCATATGTTTAATTGAAAAATAAAATATCTTATTATACTATTTGTAGAAAAGTTTAGCAATTGAACTCCAACAACTTGTGGACGAAAGAATTGAGTATTGTTCTGTAGATACAGCTTACGAAGCCGTTGATTCAATCGATGGCAATAACGATACTGCATTGTTTCATTGGTGGGAAATTGTAAAGGCTCCTTATGAAGGTAAATTAGAATATGTCTTAATATTGATAAGCGTTTAAAATTATTTCGTTTTTTCTTTAACAGAAGAAATAGATGAATTGGACTCGCACTTAATGTTAACATGCGCTGCTATAGATATTATCTGTGAATTGTTAGCGGGAATTGAAAGTAACAATACCTTACAACAAGAAGCAGTTGTTAGGTGGATAAAGTTACTCTTTGGAAATATTACTGAACCTCTATTACAAGTAATAATTTATATTTCTTCGTTATTATAATAATCATTTATATTTTTATGATAAATTTTTCATTGAATACAATTTTAGACTGCTGTTCTTCAAATTTTTGATTGCTTGGGTAATGCATCGCTTCTTCATAATGTACAAAACAAAATTTCTGACGAACCTCTAATAAATATAAAGGAAAGACTGTTAAAACAATTATTAGCTAAAATTCCGAGCGATGTAAAATTGATATTTGGTGAGGACGATACGTTAAACATTCTAAAATACTTACTTGGTTCTTGTGAATTAAAAAAGATTAACATAGATTTGAACCTACAGATACTAGATGTTTTAGCATCGCAACTATTAATTTCATGTAGATCATAATAGTGTAGCTCTATAATAATTTATTTTGTTTTTAAATTCGTTAAAGAAAGAGTAGTGCAATACATACCTATAAAACTGTAAATTATTTAAATGATTTAGTAGTATCGAAAGTTATGAATTACGTAAATACATTTTAGTCAGGAAGGAATTGATGTGCCATACGTAGTAAATTTATTGACAATTGACAATTAAGAACTATGAAGTTTTCAAAACCAGACTTTGTACCTGATTACATATTTAAAGTAAAAATGCCAAGTATTTTTTCCATTAAAATAACACAACTCCTCTGAGTTACATGATATGCGTTGTGCATACTAGTTACTATATGCATTTAAACTGTACATTCGTATTTAATGTTTAAGTTTTGTACAAATATTTATGAAAAACTATTATATTTCACAATTAATAAAAGTCTATCGATACGTATGAAATTTAAATGTATACAAAGTTGTAATAATCTAATACATATTTATTCTTATGATTAAACACATCCGATTCATAATTTAGTAATTTTGTTAATTTTCTTTCCCCTGTTCATTTTGAGCCTTTTGTTTCTCTAATTGTGCCCTGAAATAAAAAAAGTTCCATTTTATTTCAATCGCTACTTTTACAATATAAACAATTATCATATAATAATTAATAAAAACATAGGAAAAATGATTAAAGTTAAAGAATAATTTAAAATTAAGATTTTAAAAGGTGTCTTGAAATGTTTAGTAAAAATAGTACCGATGCATTAGTTCCGTTAATATATTTTGTACTACAAAAATTACCTTAATTGTTGATTAAAATCATCTTCTACATCGTCGTCGTCCCAATTATCTTCCCAAACGCTAATATCTTCGTTGTCTTCATCTACTGCGGTCCAATCTACCAAGTCATTCAACGAAATTAAGGTTAGATCGTGCTATTTTGACATTTCTTATTCTAGAATATATATTTGTAACCATGAAATTATGTACCTTCCGCAGGAAACTCTTCAAACTCATCGTCTTCCTCTAATAATCCCAGATCTACTTTCGTTTTATCGTTTTTAGTGTCCGTCATTTTCAGATCTGACACTGGATCACGCATCAATAATGAATTCTTGTTTTGGAATGCTCTAGAACTAGAATTGACTATATTCTAACCTAACCAGTGTTACCAGACTGCAGACGACGTCTAAATTAAACCAAGTAAGTATAGGGAAATTTTCTGGCGGCGCACGTGTTCGTTTTAGCTAGGTAATCCTAAGGTGCACCCGGTGCATCTCTGATTCTACGACGTTCATCAATCAGAAGCAAAAACGGTTTCCCTAGGGGTGATTTCTGGAGTTGTAAAGGGAAAAAGCAACACTAAAGAAACTCAAACAGTTGGGGACAAACCGCCAAGAAGAAGATTGCGTGCTTCTTAAATCATTGTTATAACGTGTACAGAGGTTTATGGTAAAGTATATATACATATTTAATAACATATCAGTGTCTTTTTTTCCTTTGCCTTAACACAAATGATACCTTGTACACGCGTCGGTTGTGGCAAGTACCTATATTACGCATAAATTCCACAATTAAAGACAGAGAGGGAGAGAGAGAGAGAGAGAGAGATTTCGAGTTTCGACCAGAGATGCCAGAAAGGCACCGAAGGTGCTCTCTCACACATGCCAGATCACGCGTACGTGAGCTCGTGGAGTTTCGGAAAGTCGACAAAGGCAAACTAACGTATGCCCTCTTTCTCGATTCTCCGAAGTTGCCCGAAGTAATTTCGGACCGCCTCGTGAGAGTCGAGAGAGAAAGGCTCACATTTGCCTTCACGCTCTTGAACAACTAACATCCGACCTCCCGTCAACAGGTCTCCACTGGCCTCTGCTGACCGCTGCTGACTACCGTTTATATTTCTGACAACGTACAACGATTACTACTGACGTCAGCCTGCCTCCGTTGGACTCTGCTAACCGCTACTGACCACTCCTGATACTCCTGACACTCCTGACAACGTACAACGATTATGCCGTCTACTGTCACCCTCTCCAGGCTTCTGCTGACCATCGCTTATATTTGTGACAACGTATAACGATTACTACTGCCTTCTGGCATCTCCACTGGATTCTACTGACCGCTGCTGGTCTCTACATGCCTCTACTGATTGCTAACCTAAATTATCAGGTAATGTCATAAAATTGTTTTACCAAGATACACTTCCTTTTACGAAGTACAAGACACGACTATATGTACGTTTGAATTTTCCTACAAATCTCCGCTGGCCTTTGCTGACCGCTGCTGACCACTCCGGATACTTTTGACAACGTACAACGATTACTACTTCCTACTGCTTGCCCCTGCTGGTCTCTGCTTCCCTCTGCTGACTTCCGAATGCCTCTACTGACCTCCATTGGCCTCCGCTGACCGCTGCTGACCACTCCGGATACTTCTGACAACGTACAACAATTACTACTTCCTCCTGCTTGCCCCTGCTGGTCTCTGCTTCCCTCTGCTGACCTCCGAATGTCTCTACCGACCTCCATTGGACTCTACTGACCACCGCTGACCAACGCTGCCCACTACTGACCGTTGCTAACAACTTCTAACATGATTTATATGTATTAACCTTTGTATAATGTAAATCTACACCAATAAATGTTATAATTTAAACAAATTCTATCTGTTCTCATCATTTTTTACCTTCTTTTCCTCTCCGAATCATTTCCTAAGTTATAAGACTCCCTCAGAAGCGCTTGACCGATTCTACGTATCTTTAAAAATTTTCTAAGTTCTCTGGAAAGATTTGAAATCTCCCGCCGCCAGAAAATTTCTGGGAATTCCTGGAAATGACGTCATTTCTAGGAATTCCTGAAATTTCTAGGAATTCCTGAAATTTCTCGGAATCCCTGAAACAGATCGGGAAACCCTGGAACTTTACGGGAGCCCTGAAATTTCTCGGAAACCCTGAAAATTCTTGGAATCCCTGAAATTTCTCGGAATCCCTGAAATTTCTTGGAAGTTTCAGGCAGCAGCTCCGGCCTGAATTTTTCGGCAAAAATTTTAAAGAGCCCCCCCCTGAATCTTTCCCGGGCACTTTGACATTTCTCTGGAAGAACCCATTTTTCTTCCCTGGCAGCCGCCCGGCTTTCATCTCTCCTGCCAGCCGTCAACCGCCAATGCCACGTGCTAGCTGTGGGACTTTGAAATTTTTCCGCCAAGTGTTTGTTGTCTCCTGCCAGCCGTGGAACTTAGAAATTTTTCTGGAAGATCGTCGCTGGCCCCTTCTCCTCTCTCCTGGTGGTAGTCGCCATCCGCCATTGTTGTGGTCTCCTGCCGGCCGTGGAACTTAGAAAATTTTCGGGAAGGAACATCCCGAAATTTTGCAGCGACCCCCCCCCCCCCCCCACTGGGTGGGAGACCGCCAGCCAGACCTGGCCGGACTCCCACCCCCCCTCCCCTCCAGGGGAGGACCAGCTCCTGCCGGCTCCGCTGCTGCTGCTGGAGATGTTGCTGCTAGGAAGGCATGTCATGAAATGGCCCATTTAGAGTTGGGTTAACGAGTGTATATATAGAAACGAAGGCCCGAGCGAGCGCTTGTGAGAAAGCCCAGGCGGCGGCAGATTCGAAATTTTTCCGCGGAACTTTGAATATTTTTGCCTCTGGCAGCTAGTACGCGGAGCTGATGTTTACCTATCGATCGTAGCTATGGCGCTGACGGTTTCAGGTCCATTTTAGACTAGCAAATTTTTATCTCTGGCAGCTACTACGGGAGCTGACGTTTACTGAATGAATGAATAAGTATCTCTAATCGACCATAGGTCAGGCCTGAGGTTTTTGGACAATTTCAGACATTGTTATCAGGAGGGGATGGTAGGAAAAGAGGTGGCACGTATCTTATAACTACGGGAATGATTTCGAGAGGAAAGGAAAAGTAAAAATGATGAGAACACATGGAATTCTTTGAAATTATATCATTTATTGCCATAGATTTACATTATACAAAACTTTGATACATATAAACATATTATATTATATTATATCATATCACAAGTTGTCAGCAACGATCAGCTGTGGTCAGCGATGATTAACTGACGTCGGGAGATGTTGGCAGAGGCCAGCTGGCAAGCAGTAGCAAGTAGTAATCCTTACACGTTGTCAGAAATATCAGGAGTGGTCAGCAGCGGTTACCAGAGGCCAGCGGAGGGTGGCAGATGTCAGTAGTAATCGTTATACGTCGTCAGAAATATAAACGGTGGTCAGCAGAGGAGAGCAGAAGTTGGGGAGGCTGGCAGTAGCAAGTAGTAATCGTCATACGCTGTCAGAAGTATCAGGAGTGGTCAGCAGCGGTCAGTAGAATCCAGTGGAGGTGACAGAAGTCAGTAGTAATCGTTATACGTTGTCACAAATATAATCGATGGTCAGCAGAAGCCTGGAGAGGGTGGCAGTAGGCAGTCGTAATCGTTATACGTTGTCAGGAGTATCAGGAGTGGTCAGCAGCGGTCAGCAAAGGCCAGCGGAGATCTGTATGAAAATTGAAAAGTACATATAGTCATATCTTGTACTTTGTAAAAGGAGGTGTATCTTGGTAAAACAATTTTATGACATTACCTTTCATGTTAGCCATCAGTAGAGGCATGTAGAGACCAGCAGTGGTCAGCAGAGTCCAGCGGAGGTGCCAGAAGTCAGGAGTAATCGTTATACATCGTCAGAAATATAAACGATGGTCAGCAGGGGCCAGCAGAAGTTGGGGAGGCTGGCAGTAGCCAGTCGTAATCGTTATACGTTGTCAGAAGTATCAGGAGTGGTCAGCAGCGGTCAGCAGAGCCTAGCAGAGGCATGCAGTGGCAAGCAGAGATCAGCAGGGGCGAACAGTAGCATGTAGTAATTGTTATACGATGTAAGAAGCATCAGGGGTGGTCAGCAGTGTTCAGCAGAGGCCAGCAAAGGCATGCACAGGCAAGCAGAAACCTGCAAAGGCAAGCAGAGACTTGTAGGGGCATGCAGTAGTAAGTATTAATCGTTATACATTATCAGAAATACCTGCAGTGGTCAGTAGCGTTCGGCAGAGGCCAGGAAAGTTCAGCAGAGACAAGCACATGCTGACAGAGATCGGCAAAGACCAACAGAGGTTAGCAGAAGTCAGTAGTAATCGTTATACGTTGTCAGAAGTAACAGGAGTGGTCAGTAGCGGTCAGCAGAGTCCAGCAGAGGCGAGCAGTAATCAGGAGCAGTCAGTAACAGTCGCTGTATGGTGTCAAAAGTTGTCGGTCAATTACAATCATTTTTGGTCGTTGCACATACCCTCGAAATCCTATCCACTTTCTAGAAAAGAATTCCAGAAGTTGTGAAATTTTTCGAGGAAAAAAAAAATTTCAAATCGTTTTGGAAAAATTATTTTCTGTTGCGGGGATCAATTACAATCATTTTTGGTGAATAGACATACCCCCGAAATCCTACCCACTTTCTAGAAAAAAATTCGAGAAGGTGTGAAATTTTTCGACGAAATTAAAATATTTCAAATCATTCTGAAAAAAATATTGTTAGCTGTGGGGGTCCATTACAATCATTTTTGGTGAATAGACATACCCCCGAAATCCTACCCACTTTCTAGAAAAAAATTCGAGAAGGTGTGAAATTTTTCGACGAAATTAAAATATTTCAAATCATTCTGAAAAAAATATTGTTAGTTGTGGGGGTCCATTACAATCATTTTTGGTGAATAGACATACCCCCGAAATCCTATCCATTTTCTAGAAAAAAATTCGAGAAGGTGTGAAATTTTTCGTTAGATAAAAAAAATTTCAAATCGTTTTGGAAAAATTATTTTCGGTTGCGGGGATCAATTACAATCATTTTTGGTGAATAGACATGCCCCCGAAATCCTACCCACTTTCTAGAAAAAAATTCGAGAAGGTGTGAAATTTTTCGACGAAATTAAAATATTTCAAATCATTCTGAAAAAAATATTGTTAGCTGTGGTGGTCCATTACAATCATTTTTGGTGAATAGACATACCCCCGAAATCCTGCCCACTTTCTTGAAAAAAATTCAGTAAGGGTGGAACTTTAAACGTTAATAAATTTTTAACGAAGCCTCCATCAACAAATTGGTATTCTTAATTTTCGTCTTACTTTGGCCTCTAGAATCGCCTATGGCTATGCATTAATATATGTAAGTGAAGGGGCAGTTTCCTTTGGCCACCGATCTGTCGTTTGATAACACTGGATTGCCTTTTTCAATCTCTGCCTAATCAATTCACATGTATGTACATGCATACTACAGCTGGCTCACCAACACTAATTCAATGAATAGTTTCTAAAATCACCGTCGAATTTTCAGGTCGGTATGGCAGTTAGATTGGGCCACGAAAGTCCATAGGGTGTGAGGTCTACTTGTATACCTCGTCTGTGATTTTACCCGAGATTTTTAATCTCCATTGTGTCACCAGATTGCGCTAGCGTGAATGGCAGATGCATTTTTCCATCTAGGTATACTATAGTATTACCAAACAAAATACGCAATAAGTACACGTCCGCTATGAACAATGACGTTGCATTGTGTTAAAGTGCGTTAAATGTTACGTGTATACTGATATACCTATTTCATAACTGAAAACTAGGTTAGTATATGTAACTGGACGTTAACAGATATCGCAAATCGACGATGCTTTAAAAAACGCATTGGAAGACGATCGAGTCGAATCGATCGTTTTATCGTGTAACGATGGAAATTTCCTCGTATTCGCTTTTTCATGATGTAATACGATCGTTCTCGTTTCACCTTATCCCCGACAGTTCAGTGCTTATCCAGAAGCAGAAATTAATCAAAGCTGTTGCCGATAAACGTGAAGTACGGTTTCGTACCGTAACGGGGCACCACATGAGCGTTATAAATAGGAAAAAAAATACCTTACCGTTGTTGCAGAACACGTGGTCGGTGGGTTAGGGAAATAAGGTCGTGGGCCGGTGCCCGTGGAGCGCTGAACCGCTCTGCTCGGCGAGACGCGCGGAAATCAAACAACTCGATACGTTAAAAATACTTCAACAACTTTATTCAGTACTGTTCTTTAGATATTTCTAAATAGCGATTGAAAACGTTCTCTAGAGCAGGACGATAGCTCGTATAGACTGAGAGAGAGCCCGGCCACGCGGGCTCGGTCTTATATATCCAGTCGTCCCGATCGGCGTTTGTTTCTTCCTTTCCCCGGTTGCCAAGTTCTCGGCGCGTGCCATGGAATATTCCCGATCCTTCGAGCGAGAACCGGCGACATGGCCAACCGAGCGATTCTCACACACACACATATCCGCGCCACAAGCATACAGCCTACCTCTAACGGTCAAAACTACATTGTATACACAAAGTATCGGCAACGGTCTACAAATGCTCGGTTTGCGCCTAGATTTCCTCGCGTTGAATTTCCTACAATAATAATACGCATTACAATACGCGATTTCGTTTGAATCTCCCTCGCTCAAATCGCAGCCTCGATGGTGATAAAACCAGTTCCAGCAATTTCCCATCGCGTCGCTGTATGTACATAGACCCTACGTCATGCAAATGCGTAACACCGATAAACGTGAACTACGGTTTTGTACCGTAACGGGGCACCACATGAGCGTTATAAATAGGAAAAAAAGCAGTGGTGAAGTGATTCGTAGTAATTGCACGACTGCGAACGAGGATAATAGTTAAAGTACAATGGGTCTGGAGGATTATAAAGAAGTTGTAGGAACATGTGCCTCGATTACAACCATGGGGCAAATGTTAGCCGGAACGTAAGTCGAGATAATTTTATATTCATTATTATTTGTTCTTTAATTAGTCGAAGTGATATATTCTCACCGATATCGAAGATTTTTAAATCTATTATAAATTACGACGTTTTGAGTAATGGTAAAACTGCAGTTTAGCGACTGCTATAAACGTGTATATTTTTTTTTTTATGGCTGTACTTCAACATTGAAAAGAAATATATATAATATCTGAACAAAGTATTCATTTAATACTCTACTTTCTACAGAATGTTAATTTAGCAATAAAATGCAGAAAATTAACGCAGTTTTTATGATACAGTATTTTATTAAGGTTTCAACGTTTTATTAAATACTTGGAGGATTTATCTTCTTGGAGAACGTTTGTTTAAAAGACGATACAGTCGGTTTGAGGAGATAGATCTGACTTGTATGATATCGACGATAATCTTAATACGTCGTCGTAATAAAGTATAATAATGTGTTTTTCTTAATAAATATTTCATTGACGGATCCGTGGCATGCAAATGAAGCTGTAAACATTTCGTATTGCAGCTGACATGTGTACATAACGACCGTAAAATATAAACTTAACTGATTTTAATGATTACGAGTTTTAGCTTGTATTAGAATAAACACCTAACCTAGACTTAACCCGAGCCTGATTAGTTAAAATAGTTACTAAACAGGTGGCTAGAGGCAGGTGTTCATTTTATGTTACGTTCAGTAAGAACTTACAAGAAACTTATTTCAATAATAATTCAGTATCCATTAATTTTAGAATGTATACATAATACAATACTTTTTTATGCAGAATTTGATGCTTTATTGAAGTTTAAGGAGAAATATTTGGTATTCTATTTAAAAAATTAAGGTGACCTTCAAACACGTTCATACTTATAAATTTATTTGAAAACCTCAAATTCAGAGCTGGTTAAAATTTATAGAGAAAATACTTCGAATACTATTTTAAATAAATTCTTTACAGTTCGAATGAAATACTATTTTAAAGAATATTTATAACAAATAAAATATTTCTTTTTCAAAAGCACGTGTACGATCTGAAATAAAATATTTATTAATGAAAATAGTATTTTACCAAAATTCTTAAATGCACGTTACGAGTATGAATATTTTGGGGCTGACTTTCATTTAAAACATCAGCGAGGCGGTCTATTTTTTTAAATTATTACCGAATTCCTTATGTAATTTAATTATAGATTAATATGCAAGGACATTTATCGAAAAGGTTCGTCGAAAGGTGTCGATCCAATGCCTTTCTTGGGTGGTATAGGATTGTGAGTATATACTGCAATAATATTTATTACATAAAATAGCGATTAAACAAGATTTAGTAACATTTAGGAAATTTTATTAACCGTTTTGCCTTTGTAGAGTGTAGCTACTTATAAGTGATTTTAATTATTATTGTTCGCACTGAAAGCATCCCCTGGTATCTATCTTTTGTTCGTTACTACGAAAAAAAAGCTTCTTTGACAATAATATATGTTATAGCTTTGCAAGCTTAACAAAACATATACTTCATATTTGGTAAAACATTTTTGCCAAAATGTTTTGGAAAATTTCAGTTTTCTTTAATAAAATATAAAATGAATTAATATAAAAAATAAATACATAATGCGGAGAGAAACAATAAATGATAAACAATGGAAAAGAAAGGTTCACGAACATTAAGAAGAAAATGAAACATCGTGAAACATGTTTTTTTGTAAAGCAAATTATTTCAAAGTTAAAATAATAAGTTGCAACATATAATGCATAGACAATGTATGTATTTTTTATAGGTGTATTTTGATGCTACAATATGCATTTATTCTGAAGGATCTTACGATGGTCAATATTAACATTTTTGGATGTTTGACAAACACAATGTATATGGCTGTATATTACTATTTCACGCCAAACACGGTACGAGTTTTTTTATTCATAATATAACGTGTCGTCCTACGAGAAGAAGGCACAGCGTGTTTACATCCCCACTCTTGCTGCAGTCCGCTGATTGGCTGTCACCGATCTTTGTCACCATTTTCGATTAATGAGTCAGCGGACTGCAAATAGGAGTGGGGATTAAACACGCTGTGCTTTCTCGTGAAAGGACGATACATGGCATTGGTCCGTGATACGTTACTTTCTTCAAGTATCCCGCGGTTCCCTTTGTTTTTCACTTTTAATTCTTCTAATCGCATTAGTACGATGCGTTATAAATTTTATAAATAAAAAAAAAGGAAACCACTTAACAGAATTAATCAGTTAGATATTTAAATGAAAGTCAGAAAAAGTAAGTTGTACTTAAAATGATTAACGATTATAGAACTTGGTATATATTATTTTAAAATAATTTTTATTTGTTCCATTGTATATTCTGTTCATAAACATTTGAATGTTTCTCAACAGGATGGTTCTGTTTAACATTTATAAATGCAGCTGCATGCGCGACGTGCGCCAACAATAAGACGTACTTACTTTCGTTATGCTTTGATTAAATATCGTAAGATTCAAATGCTCCTGCACCGAAGAAATCTCACGAATATTTGAATATTTCTAACAAGCCTCGAGCCCGTACTAACACCTTATCTAAAGTTTGATGCATTTCTAGAAGGATACGCTTGCTTTGATAGGCAAGGTAACAGCTATAGTAGTGGCCCTCCTTGCGTATGCTCAAGTGGAAAATTCCGAGAAGATCGAATTTCGTTTCGGTTTAATTGTGACGGGGTTACTGCTTTCCTTAATAGCGGCCCCGCTTGTGCATATTGTAAGTATACATTCGCTAATTTTACGCGTTTTTTTTTTCCAGAGAAACTTGCCCTTTTACACAACGTTGTACAAACTAATCAAATTAACGAAGAAAGAAAATTGTCGAAACAATAAGCCACAAATTCCATACAATTTTTTTTCTAAGAACCAACCGGTAGTTTTACGATGGTTATATCGCTGAATCATTTTGCGTTGCAATAAAATACTTTGAAATGTCGTAAGCCGTGGCGAATCATGCAAATAATAAACGCGACACCGAATGGAGATCTAAAATCGTTTTTTTTATCGTGGAATGGTAATTTTCTGAACCACTGAGCCGCGAATGTTTGACAACAGAAATAGAGAATTTTCATTTAACGGAAATACGTTTTACTGTAAGAAAAGATAGTATACTGAGCATGCACGTAGGAGAGGGGACTTGAAATGTAAAGCGTGTGGTTGCGTTTTTGGGACTTGTGTGTTGTTGTTGGACTATAACTGCGCACGTGGTCCGAGTTGTTACATTCATACACTCCCGGACAAAATGGTAGCACACGCGTGCTATCTTTATTTTCTTGTGTTAGAATTATGTTAGCGTGAACATTTTGAGTGATACGTGAAACGTATCTTCCACAAATATGTAGACATAACATAGATTGACGTTACTTCAATGCGGTTTCTTAGGAGAGGATGACATAATCCGACACAGACAAAATGATAACACACTTTAAAGATAAAGATACATATTTCATATAATACAGATATACATGCTTTATATAACAATATATATACTAAATTTTTCTAATAGTGTGTACAACCTCCTTTGTTTTCTATGACTTCCATCATCCTTTCAAGTAAAGAATTATATAATTTTATTTTTGTTTGGACTAAATTTTCCCATTCAGTTGTAATGCAACTTTTCAATTCATTTATATTTGAAATTTATATTTCTATGACTTCCACCATCCTTTAAAGAATTATATAATTCTTTTATTTTTGTTTGGACTAAACTTTCCCATTCAGTTGTAATGCAACTTTTCAATTCATTTATATTTCTATGACTTCCACCATCCTTTTAAGTAAAGAATTATATAATTTTATTTTTGTTTGGACTAAACTTTCCCATTCAGTTGTAATGCAACTTTTCAATTCATTTATATTTCTATGACTTCCACCATCCTTTTAAGTAAAGAATTATATAATTTTATTTTTGTTTGGACTAAATTTTCCCATTCAGTTGTAATGCAACTTTTCAATTCATTTATATTTGAAATTTATATTTCTATGACTTCCACCATCCTTTTAAGTAAAGAATTATATAATTCTTTTATTTTTGTTTGGACTATACTTTCCCATTCAGTAGTAATGCAACTTTTCAATTCATTTATATTTGAAATTTATATTTTTATGACTTCCACCATCCTTTTAAGTAAAGAATTATATAATTCTTTTATTTTTGTTTGGACTATACTTTCCCATTCAGTTGTAATGCAACTTTTCAATTCATTTATATTTGAAATTTATATTTCTATGACTTCCACCATCCTTTTAAGTAAAGAATTATATAATTTTATTTTTGTTTGGACTAAATTTTCCCATTCAGTTGTAATGCAACTTTTCAATTCATTTACATTTGAAAATTGTCGGTCTTCGATATACATTGCTCGTGAGCGCATTGCCTAGCAATACTCGATGATATTAAAGTCGAGTGAACACGCTAACCATTGAAGAGTGGAAATATTCTCCTTTAAAAGATATTCTTTAATCTTCTTTTATCTTGTTGAAACATGTATGATGTAACAGCAATGCGTTCTGCATATGTATAAACTTGGTTTTTTATTGAAAGTAACGGATGCTATTCATTGTGCCCTGAACAAACTTAATGTCTGCTTTTCCCTTATATCCGACACCAGACCGTTACTCTTCTCATCTGTTAAGATTATTCGTTTCCAAGTCTCTTTTCAAAGTGCATGTTCCTTTGCAAATACCAAACGTGCCTCTTTATGTCTTACACTTAATGCTGGTTTTGTCATTATTCTACTTTGGTTTATAATGTTGCTAGTCTGGAGTACACAATGAACCTTTGTTTCCTCAGAGCTAAAATTGTACTAATTTCATTTTTACTAAGCTTCTTGCCACGACCCATTATGAAAATAGCAATGTGATAAACTTCTAGACACCAATTGAACATAATAACTCAATGCAAGTTCATAAAACACTGAAGAAATTGTAAATACTGTTCCAGTAACAGTTAACTGTTCTGTAACTTAGTTTCCATACTAGCATAATCCTAACACGAAAAATTAAATGTAGCATATTTGTGCTATCATTTTGTCCAGGAGTGTATGTTGTGTAAAGAATAAATAGTTCATAGTTTTTCGTGATGTCTACATATTATTCTATATAATAATAATTATATTTCTCTTCATTTACCAGGGAGAAATCGTGAAGACGAAGAACACGGATATTCTTCCCTTTCCACTCATTCTCATGGGCACCCTAGTCTCTTTCCAATGGTTGTTGTACGGCGTTATAATTGATAATGGTTTCGTTATCGTAAGTAAACACATGATTATTATACGCGTTAACACATTGCGTACGTCATTTTACAGTATTCGCTGATTATAAGTTGTCATTCCCGTTTCGTTATAAGTAGTCCGATTATCCCCTCCACTGCTTTTACAGTCTATTAACGAGCCAATTTGCTCGAAGGCCACTATACCGTTTTGCGTACTAAGAAATTACCAATTAGCCCAATATGTTCAAACATTTTACTTGTTCCCATTTAACAGATTCTTCAATAAGGGCAATAGAACGTTAAATTGAAATAAAATGATAATTACAAAAGATAATTTTGTGCTCGTTAATTTATTTCTATATACATTCGACGACATTGTACATGAAATACAGTATTTAAATGACCACCACGGGTTATCTGGAATAGTGATATTTCAATATACCTTCACGCTATGAACTTAAGAAAACGAGTAGAAAATAAAATTACTTTTTCTTGTGATCTAATCCGAAACAGATATTACAGCATAGAAACAATCATCTTTGTTAAATAGCAATTGTAAGTCTCGAAAATTATTTGCTATAATTACAGATGCAATTTTTATTCAAAAGTTTCAGAACGCTGTAGGTTTTTTCCTTTCTGTGGTGCAGCTGTCGATGTTCGCAATATTTCCATCAAAATCGAAAGCGAACTCGACCAGTCAAAAGAAGACGAAGTAATAAAAAAGAAAGTGTGTATTTATTAACAAACTATCATACCATCAGTTATTAAATGTTCCTATATTATGTACGTGATCTAGCATAGGTACTATTGATTACGAATCTACAAATACGTATTTACGTGTAATTCAATTAAAAAAAAGCATGAAATAACTTTTATTTTTTAGGTTAGTTTTTAGATTTACCGACAAAACCGGTAAACCGAATTACTGATATTACTAATAATTTTGTTCGGTAACTGTACCAACATAAAAGACTCTATTGTTTAAAAATTCGTTATGTAAATTGATTAATGAGTCTAATAATACGACAGCAGTTTGTCGACATTTTTTGAGGTTAGTTTTTAGATTTACCGACAAAACCGGTAAACTGATTTACCGATATTACTAATAATTTTGTTCGGTAACTGTACCAACATAAAAGACTCTATTGTTTAAAAATTCGTTATGTAAATTGATTAACAAGTCTAATAATACGACAGCAGTTTGTCGACATTTTTTGAAGTTAGTTTTTAGATTTACCGACAAAACCGGTAAACTGATTTACCGATATTACTAATAATTTTGTTCGGTAACTGTACCAACATAAAAGACTCTATTGTTTAAAAATTCGTTATGTAAATTGATTAATGAGTCTAATAATACGACAGCAGTTTGTCGACATTTTTTGAGGTTAGTTTTTAGATTTACCGACAAAACCGGTAAACTGATTTACCGATATTACTAATAATTTTGTTCGGTAACTGTACCAACATAAAAGATTCTATTGTTTAAAAATTCGTTATGTAAATTGATTAATGAGTCTAATAATACGACAGCAGTTTGTCGACATTTTTTGAGGTTAGTTTTTAGATTTACCGACAAAACCGGTAAACTAATTTACCGATATTACTAATAATTTTGTTCGGTAACTGTACCAACATAGAAGACTCTATTGTTTAAAAATTTATTATGTAAATTGATTAATAAGTCTAATAATACGACAGCAGTTTGTCGACATTTTTTGAAGTTAGTTTTTAGATTTACCGACAAAACCGGTAAACTGATTTACCGATATTACTAATAATTTTGTTCGGTAACTGTACCAACATAGAAGTCTCTATTGTTTAAAAATTCGTTATGTAAATTGATTAATAGGTCTAATAATACGATAACAGTTTGATCGTCAATAGTTTGTTGACATTTTGTAAGGTTAGTTTTTAGATTTACCGACAAAACCGGTAGACTGATTTACCGATATTACTAATAATTTTGTTCGGTAACTGTACCAAAATAGAAGCCTCTATTGTTTAAAAATTCGTTATGTAAATTGATTAATGAGTCTAATAATACGACAGCAGTTTGTCGACATTTTGTAAGGTTAGTTTTTAGATTTACCGATATTACTAATAATTTGGTTCAGTAACTGTACCAACATGAAAGACTCTATTGTTCAAAAATTCGTTATTTGAATTGATTAATAAATCTAACAATACGACCAAGATATCTCTGAATGATTGACGTAGTCGTACGTGGAGCGTTGAAATCGGCACTGGCACGATCAAGAATAACCAAACCGATTACCATTTTACTTTCTACGGGGCAGCGTTACGCTGCATGCAAATGCAATCCTCCTGGCGATTTGCTTACGCTTCGTCGCGATTTACGTCTGTTGAAGCTCGTTGGTAGTCGGACTCGGTATATCGGCTTATTATATGAGCGGCGTACATCATCGCCTGACTTTCCGATCGAGTTTGCTGGCTAATAGCAGGAAACAGTGACCTTCTACGTAGACAGTGGCGTCTTGTATCGTGGCCAGTAAACGTATCCGATTCTGTCGACGGACACCGATAGTCCATGGCCTCCCGTCGATCGTTTTGTCACGCGAATAGCTTGGCACAGACCAATTCGCGACGCCGGTAAAAGAAAAAAAAAAAAATAAGATACGAAAATTAAACGTTTTGTCCACGATCTCCGAAACGATTCAATTTCCAACGATGACTCATTATCGTTTGCTGTACGCGAACTCGTCGAACGTTACCGTACGCGCAGAACTGGGATGATCGTCGTAGAATTCGTTCGTTGAAACACTTTTGACGAAAGCTTCTTCGACTTTCAACGAGCAATAGGACATGCCTGTCTCGCGGTGGTTCGAGCAAACGATGTAACTATTCATTTCCAGTGCCTCGGATTAATGCAATTTCTTCAGGAACTTCGATATTCTAGTCGCTGGAAGAAGAAATCCGGAGTGGCGTGGGATGAGGTAAGTGCGGTATCTTTAATTAATTAACGAAACGGTGGAGATCGCCGTTGGTTTTGCTTTCCAGTGGTAAGATTCGATAGCAATTTAATTAACTTCGTACGTCGGTGGTATCGTTATTGTACAGGGTGTTCGGTCGACCCTGGGAAAAATTTTAATGGGCGATTCTAGGGGCCAAAATAAGACGAAAATCAAGAATACCAATTTGTTGATGGAGGCTTCGTTAAAAAGTTACTAACGTTTAAATTTCCGTTTGTACTGAATTTTTTTCTCGAAAGTGCATAGGATTTCGAGGGTATGTGTAATAACCAAAAATGATTGTAATTGACCCCTGCAATCAAAAATAATTTTTTCAGAGTGATTTGAAACTTTTTAATTTCGCCGAAAGATTGAGGCACCAACCCCCTGTCGATTTTTCTTAAAAATTCGTTTTTGAGTTTTAGTAATTTCGTTTGACGACCTACAGAAAAGTTGTTTAATACTTTTTCGTAGGTACCTACGGGCTCTACTTCAGAAAAAAGTTTCATTGAAATATATTCACTAATGTAGGAGTTATGGGTGTTTGAAAATTGGACCATTTTTATGGGGTTTTTCTAACATTACAGGGTCAAGGTACAACTTTTCGTATATTTTTATAATTGCTACATATTCTACACTAAAATACGCGGCGTTTGGCTTTTTGAACATTAAAATCGTCCAATCCAATCAGGAGTTATGACGTTTTAAAGATTTGCATTAAATTTCAGGGTAGCATTTCTAGCCTCAGATTAGATTTTCGGTAAGGAATTTTTTTCTCGAAAATGGTTAGGATTTCGGCGGTATGTCTATTCACCAAAAATGATTGCAATTGACCCCCGCAACCGAAAATAATTTTTCCAAAACGATTTGAAATTTTTTTTTCCGTCGAAAAATTTCACACCTTCTCGAATTTTTTTCTAGGAAATGAGTAGGATATCGGGGGTATGACTTTTCACCAAAAATGATTGTAATTGACTTCTACAGCCAAAAATATTTTTTTTACAACGATTTGAAATTTATTTTTTCGTCGAAAAATTTAGGCACCTACCCCCTGTCGATTTTCCTTAAAAATTTGTTTTTGATTTTTAATAATTTCGCTTGACACCCTACAGAAAAGTTGTCTAATACTTTTTTATAGGTACTCATGAACTTTACTTCAGAAAAAAATTTCATTGAAATATATTCACTATTGCAAGAGTTATGGCTGTTTGAATATTGGACCATTTTTATTGAGTTTTTCTCAGTTTACGGAGTCAAGGATCAACTTTTCGAACTTTTTTGCAATTTTTACATATTCTCCATCAAAATACGCGTAATTTGCTTTTTTAAACATTAAAATCGTCCAATCCGTTCAGAAGTTATGACGTTTTAAAGATTTGCATGAAATTTCGGGGTAACATTTCTGGCCAGAAATTATATTTTCGGTAAGGAATTCTTTTCTCGAAAATGGTTAAGATTACAAGGGTATGTCTAATGACCAAAAATGATTGTAATTGACCCCTGTAACTAAATATAATTTTTTTAGTATGATTTGAAATTTTTTAGTTTGTCGAAAAATTTCACACATTTTCAAATTTTTTTTTCGAAAATGGTTAGGATTTCAGGGATATGTATAATGACTAAAAATGATTGAAATTGACCCCTGCAACTGAAAATAATTTTTTTAAAACGATTTGAGAAAATTGTTTTTCGCTGAAAAACTTGGGCACCTACCCCCTGCGATTTTTCTTAAAACTTCGTTTTTGATTTTTAATAATTTTGTTTGGCACCCTACAGAAAAGTTGTCTAATACTTTTTTATAGGTACCCTTGAGCTCTACTTCAGAAAAAAGTTTCATTGAAATATATTCACTATTATAGGAGTTATGGTTATTTGAAAATTGGACTATTTTTATTGGGGTTTTCTCAATTTACGGGGTAAAGGATCAATTTTTCGGACTTTTTTGGGATTTGTACATATTCTCCACCAAAATACGCGTAGTTTGCTTTTTTAAACATTAAAATCCTTCAATCCGTTCAGAAGTTATGACGTTTTAAAGATTCGCATGAAATTTCGGGCAGACATTACTGGCCAGAAATTATATTTTCGGTAAGGAATTTTTTTCTCTAAAATGCGTAGGATTTCGGGGGTATGTGTAATGATCAAAAATGATTGCGATCGACTCTTGCAACCGAAAATAATTTTTTTTAAACGATTTGAAAAATTTTTGCTTCTGCCAAAAAATTTCACCTACCCGATTTTTTTTCTCGAAAGTGGGTAGGATTTCCGGGATATGTCTATTCACCAAAAATGCTTATAATTGACTCCTGCAACCAAAAATAATTTTTCCAGAACGATTTGAAATTTTTTAATTTAACTGTTAATAACTTTTTAGCTGAGTCTCCATCAACAAATTGGTATTCTTGATTTTTGTCTTATTTTGGCCACAATTATTATTAATATTTCTCCCAGAGGGGGCCGAACACCCTCTATACATATATTATATCTGCAAACTCTCAGTACAAAACAGCCTACCTCTATCTCCGGAAAAAAAATCACAAAAATGGTCGAAAAAGTGACGAAACTAGACAGCAATAACCCTCAAGTTGCAGTACGTAACTAAATATATTAAGACATAATCGTCACTTTCCGTAAAAAATTCGATTTCACGTCGCAGTCAGGCCGGTCAGAGCTCGCCTGGACTTAACGAACGAACAGAAAATGGCGTCGTATCGTACGATTGGCTTTTCGTTCCAGAAAGCTCGCAGAATTTGATATCCGGTGGCGCGGTATGAAATCGAAACGTCGATTTTCCACGGGGTAGTAACGTCGTGGACGAAGAAAAGGATTCCAATTAACGTTGAAACCTGTCCGGGTAACGAGTTCGATCGGGGTAGGTAAGTCGCGTATACGTCGCGCATCCATGGTGTTCGTGTCTGCGCACGGTATCCTTCGGGATTGATCCCGAGTATGCGCCCCAGCTGGCTATTTGTATGTTCACACACAGGAAAATAGTTGCTTAACGTGAAAGTGATTCTGTTGTGTGGAGGTGGACTTGTTCCAACACCTGCTGCATCCCTTGAACCTCTTGTCACGTGGATCAGCCGACGGTTCGTATAACAGAATACCGACGAGATGAACCGCGACGAGATACCCGATCGTGATCACCTAACGAGACAAATATATTTTTCGTCCCACGATATCTGTTAGATATACAGGGTGGTCCACCTAAACATCGCCATCTAAATGCCTCCTTTACTCGTTATGCTATAACAAGTAATTCCTACGCAACTTGCACAATGAAATACTGATATAGTGTAAACAATTTTTTTGGATCGTCATTTTTTTCGTAATTTCTAAGGTCGTCGATGTTTTTTTTTTATTCCACATGAGCGTAAATTTTTGTGATATGTATAGTGAAATGTCCTTGAAATAACCTTCAATTGAGAGTAAAGGAAATATTTAGGGGGACCACCCTGTATAGTTGACCTTGTAAACAAGTTTAGGAATGGCTCGAAAAATTTGACGAATACGATGCATAGAAATGATTAAACTTACATTTCGTTCGCGTATTGTTCGATGCAGTTTAATTTTATTTTATAAATATATCTTTTCTCAGTTGCGTGGGACACTCTGTATAAGACTGGTACAGTGTAAACAATTTTTTTGGATCAATGTCATTTTTTTCGTAATTTCTAAGGTCGTCGATGTTTTTTTTTTTTTTTATTGCACATAAGCGTAAATTTTTGTATGTATGGTGGCACGTCTTTGAAATAACTTTCAATTGAGAGTAAAGGAAATATTTAGGGGGACCACCCTGTATAGTTGACCTTGTAAACAAGTTTAGGAATGGCTCGAAAAATTTGACCAATACGATGCATAGAAATGATTAAACTTACATTTCGTTCGCGTATTGTTCGATGCAGTTTAATTTTATTTTATAAATATATCTTTTCTCAGTTGCGTGGGACACTCTGTATAAGACTGGTACAGTGTAAACAATTTTTTTGGATCAATGTCATTTTTTTCGTAATTTCTAAGGTCGTCGATGTTTTTTTTTTTTTTTTATTGCACATAAGCGTAAATTTTTGTATGTATGGTGGCACGTCTTTGAAATAACTTTCAATTGAGAGTAAAGGAAATATTTAGGGGGACCACCCTGTATAGTTGACCTTGTAAACAAGTTTAGGAATGGCACGAAAAATTTGACCAATACGATGCATAGAAATGATTAAACTTACATTTCGTTCGCGTATTGTTCGATGCAGTTTAATTTTATTTTATAAATATATCTTTTCTCAGTTGCGTGGGACACTCTGTATAAGACTGGTACAGTGTAAACAATTTTTTTGGATCAATGTCATTTTTTTCGTAATTTCTAAGGTCGTCGATGTTTTTTTTTTTTTTATTGCACATAAGCGTAAATTTTTGTATGTATGGTGGCACGTCTTTGAAATAACCTTCAATTGAGAGTAAAGGAAATATTTAGGGGGACCACCCTGTATAGTTGACCTTGTAAACAAGTTTAGGAATGGCACGAAAAATTTGACGAATACGATGCATAGAAATGATTAAAATCACATTTCTTTCGCGTATTGTGTATTGTTACATTTTATAAATATATCTTTGGATAAACTTTCTAAAAGGATATAATTCCGATTTTGTTTATACTCTGGATTCTTACGTATTTTGACGTGCTGATTGCGAGTATGATAGTGAAAATTGGCGCAAATTTTATTTTCATAGTGGAAACCATGAAAAAAACTACAAAAATCTTAGTTTTTTTATTTGCGAAAGTAAATAATGTGAATTTTGAAAAACACTTCAGATAAAAGTTATAGACCTCATCAAAATACACATTTTATGCTCTATCGATTATTGTCATAAAGACAATAGTTTTTCAGGAAAAAGATATTAAATATTCTAAACTTCAGAAAATAATGGGAATTTTGAAAAACACTTCAGATAAACGTTGTAGAGCTCATCAAAATGCACATTTTATGCTCTATTGATTTTTGTCATAAAGACAATAGTTTTTCAGAAAAACGATATTAAATGTTCTGAACTTCAACAAATAATGGGAATTTTGAAAAACACTTCAGATAAAAGTTGTAGACCTCATCAAAATATACATTTTACGCTGTATTGATTTTTGTCATAAAGGCAATACTTTTTCAGAAAAACGATATTAAATGTTCTAAACTTCAGAAAATAATGGGAATTTTGAAAAACACTTCAGATAAAAGTTGTAGACCTCATCAAAATATACATTTTACGCTGTATTGATTTTTGTCATAAAGGCAATAGTTTTTCAGAAAAACGATATTAATTGTTCAAAACTTCATATAACTCATTTGATAGAAATCAAGTTTTTATTGTTAATTTCATTAATTGATACTAGAAAGGGATACAGAAAAGCTCCTCCCTCGCCCACGTGTTTTCTGTATCATTGGATTTTTAATTTTCCACGCGTTGCGTGATCCACCCTCTGCGGGAAGTTTCATCCCCAAACGGAATAACCCAGACCTAAACCTAAACCAAAACTTAAACATTAAATTAAACGACTGTTCGTCATAGGAGAAATGAACCAACCTCGTATAAACTAAAAAATGGACCTATTTGTTCTAAAAAACGAAAACAAAGCGAACAAAACAATATCATGAAAACTAAAAAATAGTTTGCAATAATAATAATAATAATAATAATAATAATAATAATAATAATAATAATAATAAAAAAAAAAAAAGTGAAATTACCGTACGAAAACTAAAAATAAAGGTACTTGTTTCAATAAAATAAAATAATTTAAACTCTGCATAGTGTAAAATTGCAATCGAGGGTTGCTCCGCATAAGTGAATAATTACCTATCATTTTTCTTAGAAAGTATTACCTCTATGACAAAAATCAATAGGGCATGAAATGTGTATTTTTATGAGGTCTACAACTTTTATCTAAAGTATTTTTCAAAATTCCCATTATTTACGAAAGTACATAAAAAAAACTACGATTTTGATGGCTTTTTCATGCTTTCCGTTATGAAAATAAAATTTGCGCCAATGTTCACTATCACACTCGTAATTAGCAAAATACGTAAGAATCCAGAGTATAAAAAAAAGTCGGAAGTATGTTCTTTTCGGAAGTTTATACAATATATCTTTCCTAGGTTGCGTGGGTCACCTTGTATAAATGTATTAAGGACTGATATAGTATAGCTGCCCAAGTAGGGTTTGAATTATTAATTCTTAGGTGACGAGGGTATGCCTATATGGAGGAAAATAATCCTTTTCGTTTGCGCAGTCATGACTATGGAAATTCGGGAACGATCCTTCCGAGTAGGCATTATGGTGAATGGTATAAATGTAATAAGGGTACAGTTTTGTAGGGTTTGAATTATTAATTCTGCCGTGACGAGGAGATGCTTTTAGAGAAGAAAAGAACATTTTTCGTTTTCACGATTATGACGGTGCAAATTTAGCAAGGGCTACGTAATTGAAGAATCCTTGTTAATCCATTTGCGTCATTAAGCGTAATAATTTGCACACGATAACTGTTGCTTATCGCCAAAAGCGGAATATTCAAAAACTATAAAAAAGAGCTTTCCGTGTTTCTAAACAAAAATTGGCAGAAACAATTATCGAACAATATTTTAAAAACAAAAAGTTTAGAGAAACTTCATTTACCAATAGCTCAATAACAGAATACTCTGGGCGCCATTTAAAAGAGAAACTGTTTTCAAATGTGACATTTAAGATGTTCCATTATGTCTCGATCATTTTGAAGATTATAATACCGATTAAAAAATTTTAGTATCTATTTTAAGTTTATTTACCGTATAGCTATGCAAACAAAATAAGTATTTATGTTCGAACACTATATAAAACGGTTCTATTTTGAAATATGCGTAATTTTTTAAAGACTTCTAGTCAAGTATCTCTGTTTTTCACACCTCCTCGAATTTTTTTCTCGAAAGTAGGTAGGATTTCGACGGTACGTCTAATGACCAAAAATGATTCTAATTGACCCCTACAACCGAAAATAATTTTACTAGAACGATTTGAAATTTTTTTTTTTCCATCGAAAAATTTGACACATTCTTGAATTTTTTTCTAGAAAGTGGGTAGGATTTTAGGGGTATGACTCTTCACCAAAAATGATCGTAATTGACCCCTACAGTCAAAAATATTTTTTTTAGAACGATTGGAAATTTATTTTTTCGTCGAAAAATTTAGGCACCCTACCCCCTGTCGATTTGTCTTAAAAATCCGTTTTTGATTTTTAATAATTTTGTTTGACACCTTACAGAAAAGTTGTCTAATACTTTTTTATAGGCACTCATGAGCTCTACTTCAGAAAAATGTTTCATTGAAATACATTCACTATTGTAAGAGTTATGGCTGTTTGAAAATTGGATCATTTTTATAGGGTTTTTCTCACTTTACGGGGTGAAGGAACAACTTTTCGAATATTTTTAGAATTTCTACATATTGTACACCAAAATATGCGTTGTTTGCCGTTTGAAACATTAAAATCCTTCAATCCGTTCAGAAGTTATGACGTTTTAAAGATATGTAAGAAATTTTCCAGTGACATTTCTGGTCCGAAATTATATTTTCGGTAAGAAATTTTTTTCTCAAAAGTGCGTAGGATTTTGTGGATATGTCTATTGACCGAAAATGATTGTAGTTGACCTCTTAAAATACGGTACACCGCACACGCACGTGCTATACGCTGTAAAGTCCAACAGGCAATGGGACGCGGATGTCACGCGCACGCTCGCGCGCTACCAACTTAAAGGATTTTAAGTCCCCTACTTTTATTTCAATATCCAACACTTCCCCTTTGAAATAAAAATAAAAAAATGTAACGCAAGGGACTATGGCTAGGTTTCAATTCCCAACCCTTTTATACATCTATTGTGCTTCGCTCGCGGCAACGCTTTAGTCAATATGTCGGCGGTCATATCCTCCGACTTCAAATACTCAATAATAACCTCGCCGTTTTGAACGGCCTCGCGAACAAAGTGATGTCTTAAATCGATATGCTTCGTTCATCGGTGATACATGGGACTTTATTTATTAAATTTAAACTATATACCTTATTTCCCTTTTTTATATAGCACTCTTTATCACGGAAATTTACTTCTATTCCTTTTTCTGTTAATTTCTTTACTGACAGGAGACTTTCTCCCAGCTCAGGAATACATGTCCACCTTCGCACAACAATACACCTTCACCGATACCTCTCACCTTTGCATATTGCTGGTTTGTCACACGTACATCAGCCAATGCCCTTTTCTCCAGGACACTGAAGAAACTTTTGTCATTTGTCATATGGTACCAGAATCGACAAACCAGGCTCCCCTCATATTACCTTTGGTTATTCCTGTTCTGGTACTGAAACACCATTCTGGTTCTTCTTTGTTCTTTGTCTCGCCGACCTGATTAGCCCTTTCTTTGTTTGCCTTCCATCTCTGGTACTTGTAACAATCCTTTTTCATGTGCCCCTGTTTACTGCAAAAATAACATGTCGTTGTCTGTACTGTAGGTTTACTTGTAGTTAGCCTGTTGTTTCTTTAGTGCTGTGCTTTAAGGGCCATATTATCCCTCTCCGCAAGCTGCGAATGTGAATTTCTTCGTCTAAAATCCTCATCGATCAGCTTTCCTCTAACCAATTCTAATGTTAATTCACTTTCGGATCTAGTTTCCAAATCAATGTTTCATATGAGTCTGGCAAGCTGCTTAATACCATCGCTATAACTAATTTATCCTTTATTTCTTCACCCAGGGCTGCCAATTGATCCACGATAGATAACATGGTATTCAAATGCTCCTCCATGTTACCCTTTTCCATTAATTTTGTGTTGCATAGTCTCTTTAGAAGATAGACTTGATAAAGTAGCTTTTTCATGGTACCTTCTCAGGGACTCCCACGCTTCCTTTGTCGTTGTTGTGTCTTATTTGGTCGTCCTCCACCAATAGCCCTATTGTGGCCCCTGCCTGCATGTCTGCCTTGATCCAGTTTTGGTCTGCTGGCTCTGGTCTTTCTTCTTTCACCGTGTGCCACAAGTCTTCCTTTATCAATAATAGTTTGACCTTGCACTTCCATATTTGATAGTTACTACTACTTAACTTTGCAATGGTTAACTTGCCGCACGACGTTTTTCCTCCACTTTTACTTTACTTTAACCTTAGTTTTACTTTTACTTTAACCTTAATTTTAACACGTGGCCTGGGCCCATAACCTCTAAAAATACGGTTCACCGCACACGCACGTGTTATACGCTGCAAAGTCCAACAGGCAATGGGGCGTGGGTGTCGCACGCATGCTCGTACGCCAACATCCGGTTCCGCTCGCGCGCTACCAACTTAAAGGATTTTAAGTCCCCTACTTTTATTTCAATATCCAACATGACCCCTGCAATCGAAAATAATTTTTCCAGAGTAATTTGAAACTTTTCAATTTCGCCGAAAAATTTAGCCCCCGTCGATTTTTCTTAAAAATTAGTTTTTCATTTTTGATAATTTTATTTGACGCCCTACAGAAAAGTTGTCTTATACTTATACTTCAGAAAAAAGTTTCATTGAAATATATTCACTATTGCAGGAGTTATGGCTGTTTGAAAATTGGACCATTTTTGGGGGGTTTTTCTCATTTTGCGAGGTCAAGAATCAACTTTTCGGATATTTTTGCGATTTGTACACATTCTCCATCAAAATACGCGTCGTGTGCTTTTTTAAACATTAAAATCGTCCAATCCGTTCAGAAGTTATGACGTTTTAAAGATTCGCATGAAAATTCGGGCAGACATTTCTGGCCAGAAATTAGATTTTCGGTAAACAATTTTTTTTCTTGAAAATGCGTAGGATTTCAGGGGTATGTATAATGACCAAAAGTGATTGTAATTGCCCGCTGTAACTAAATATAATTTTTTTAGTATGATTTGAAATTTTTTAATTTCGTGTAATTTCGTCGTCATTCCAGCGTTAAAAGTTCCCGAGTAACTTGAATTTATAAAAGCCAACAACTCCATTCGAAATGATCCATAAATAAACAGTTCGCATTAAATCATATATAAACATTTTCGTCGATTTTTTTCGAAGCATAAATTTATACCACTTTCAAAATAAGCTTTTACTTTCTATTTAAATTCCGAAAATTAATGAATAAAGAGAAGTTTGCTGATGTCGCGATAGACTTCAGTCATTCCAGCGTTAAAAGTTCCCAAGTAACTTGAATTTATAAAAGCCAACAATTCCATTCGAAATGATCCATAAATAAACAGTTCGCATTAAATCATATATAAACTTTTTCGTCGATTTTTTTCGAAGCATAGATTTATACCACTTTCAAAATAAGCTTTTACTTTCTATTTAAATTCCGAAAATTCATCAATAAAGAGAAGTTTGCTGATGTCGCGATAGACTTCAGTCATTCCAGCGTTAAAAGTTCCCGAGTAACTTGAATTTATAAAAGCCAACAACTCCATTCGAAATGATCCATAAATAAACAGTTCGCATTAAATCATATATAAACTTTTTCGTCGATTTTTTTCGAAGCATAGATTTATACCACTTTCAAAATAAGCTTTTACTTTCTATTTAAATTCCGAAAATTCATCAATAAAGAGAAGTTTGCTGATGTCGCGATAGACTCCAGTCATTCCAGCGTTAAAAGTTCTCGAGTAACTTGAATTTATAAAAGCCAACAATTCCATTCGAAATGATCCATAAATAAAAAGTTCGCATTAAATCATATATAAACATTTTCGTCGATTTTTTTCGAAGCATAGATTTATACCACTTTCAAAATAAGCTTTTACTTTCTATTTAAATTCCGAAAATTCATCAATAAAGAGAAGTTTGCTGATGTCGCGATAGACTCCAGTCATTCCAGCGTTAAAAGTTCCCGAGTAACTTGAATTTATAAAAGCCAACAACTCCATTCGAAACGATCCATAAATAAACAGTTCGCATTAAATCATATATAAACATTTTCGTCGATTTTTTTCGAAGCATAGATTTATACCACTTTCAAAATAAGCTTTTACTTTCTATTTAAATTTCGAAAATTAATCAATAAAGAGAAGTTTGCTGATGTCGCGATAGACTTCAGTCATTCCAGCGTTAAAAGTTCCCAAGTAACTTGAATTTATAAAAGCCAACAATTCCATTCGAAATGATCCATAAATAAAAAGTTCGCATTAAATCATATATAAACATTTTCGTCAATTTTTTTCGAAGCATAGATTTATACCACTTTCAAAATAAGCTTTTAGTTTCTATTTAAATTCCGAAAATTCATCAATAAAGAGAAGTTTGCTGATGTCGCGATAGACTCCAGTCATTCCAGCGTTAAAAGTTCCCGAGTAACTTGAATTTATAAAAGCCAACAATTCCATTCGAAATGATCCATAAATAAACAGTTCGCATTAAATCATATATAAACATTTTCGTCGATTTTTTTCGAAGCATAGATTTATACCACTTTCAAAATAAGCTTTTACTTTCTATTTAAATTCCGAAAATTCATCAATAAAGAGAAGTTTGCCGATGTCGCGATAGACTCCAGTCATTCCAGCGTTAAAAGTTCCCGAGTAACTTGAATTTATAAAAGCCAACAATTCCATTCGAAATGATCCATAAATAAAAAGTTCGCATTAAATCATATATAAACATTTTCGTCGATTTTTTTCGAAGCATAGATTTATACCACTTTCAAAATAAGCTTTTACTTTCTATTTAAATTCCGAAAATTAATGAATAAAGAGAAGTTTGCTGATGTCGCGATAGACCAGTCATTCCAGCGTTAAAAGTTCCCGAGTAACTTGAATTTATAAAAGCCAATAGTTCCATTCGAAGTGTACCATCCCATTGTTAAAAGTTTCCGAGTAATTTGTATTTATAAAAGCCAACAATTCCATTCGATCTATGAAATGTGTTCATTAAAAGTTATTGGAACGTTCGAGGCGTTCTGTTTCAGTCGATGAGAACGACATAATTTTTCAATCGCCCTCTCGATACCACTTCGTAAATTATAGACGCTACGGTAAGTAGAACGTTTCCCGTTACGTCCACATGGCGCACGCTCATCCAGAAACGGCGACCCTCCTACCCCATTGGGCTTAATATCAATTTAGAGCACAATACGGGGAGTATTTCGACGTAGTCTAATTTGCATGAACGTTCATTAAGTATACCAGGACAATTATAACCGTATCTAGTAATGACGAGGACGCACGAGTTGGTCAGATGGTTGCAACGCGTGCCCTTAAGGGGTTTATTAGCGTTAAGGGAGTATTGCTGTCTAGGCTGTCATTTATTCGGCCTTTCTTTGTGATTTTTTTTTTAACGACAGGTAGGTTGTTTTGTACTGACATTTTGCAGAAATATTTATTCGTCTTGTAGGTATGTACAGTATTTTTTTCATCAAAAAATATTAAAAATTGCGAGAGTTATAGCTTCTTGTTTAAAAAAAATGCATTTAAACTGGCTTATATGATATTTCAAGATCTAGCAGACCGATTTACTTCAAATTTGGAGAGAATATTCAGCAGACACGCCTTTATCGCTGGAACTAGAGATTTAAAAAAATATTGAGTTTTACTATTTTTCTTGATCCGCTAAAGACAAAAGAACGATTAACAAATAGAAATTCGAATCTTGAAGCGTCGCCATTTCTTTATTTATCATGATTTTGACTTCTCCCTAGTTTCTGCTATAACTACAACCTTCCTTATGAATATACTTTAACCCCCTCTGTTTCGAAGTACCTGGAATCCTGGAAGTTATTGGAGCACCTTTTCCAAAAGAGCCATTAAATAAGAAGTTATAATTCCCACGATTTTTAATATTTTTTCATGAAAAAAATATTGTACATGCTTATAAGATGAATAAATATATCTACAAAGTCTCAGTACAAAACAGCCTATCTATCATTAAAAAAAAATCACAAAAAGGGCCGTGAAATTGACAGTCTAGACAGCAATACTAAAAATTTAGCGTATATTACATATTCTCGGTAATTTTAAGCAGTGCTTTAAATACAAAAATTCGTAACCTTATCTCAATATAAAATAATGTAAAAATTAAACGTAGAGTCGTATAAAAATTCGGATAAGTTTTAGTTCCTTTAACATGCGATAGAATATCTCTAATTGAAATTTTAATTTTCATTCAACCATTAATGAATAAACAGTTGTTTATCTCTTATTCGTTACACGAGATATTTACGTAGGCAAAATGTTAGTTTATTTTCGGTATCCAGCGATTGCAGCTTATGGTAGGTATTGTTCAGCGGGGACAGATGTTCCCAACTTGTTTCGAACTCGTATTTATAGAAACTTCCATATGAGGGAAGTTTTCTTTCCACGTTGTGTGCCTCAATATTTGGAGTAAAAATGTCTCCTAAGTAATTCGTTTTGCAAAAATTAAATTCCGAATGTGCATCAGGTGCATCTGTAAAGCATTTGGTAAGCAAATAAAAACTTGTTTGATATTCTGTGTCAATAGTGTTGGCGAAGGAAGGAAAAGAATCTGTCGAATAAAAAAAGCTAAATTAAATATAAAATTGATAACGAGAAACTTTAATAGGAGCTAACATATCGCAGAGTTTTTAATTTAAAAAACTTCAATTTTTATCGTCGATACGCTTTCAAGAATTCCCCGGAAGCGGCGGCAATTTAAAAAGACGCGAATTCCTTTTCTAAATTCTGGGATAATGTCGCAAGAAAAGTTTCCTCGAACGCAATGCGAATTTTTTATCGCTGGGCACCGGAGATCGTTTTCCTCATTATTCTCGGTGCGTCAGAATTCGCCAGAAGAAGAAGTAAAATATTTTTTAAATCAAGTTATTACGACTATTCGTTCTCTCTCCGATACTGGAATAATGTTTACCCAAACTCGACGCATTAAAGTCGAAACGAAACGCAAACCTTTCGTTGGAAAGGTTTCTTTTTTCCATCTCAGTTCACTTTTTCATTTTAGATCTTATTATACGTATATTGGATTTTATTAAATATCATTGGATTGGTCTTCGTTGTTTGCTATTAGGCTGTAGCGATAAAAATATTTGATCGTCCCGAGTTTTCTACTAAAACTTAAGGGGATATTGTTGCCTAGACTGTCATTTTCTCGGCCTTTTTGTGATTTTTTTTTTTGAATGGTAGGTAGGCTGTTTTGTACTGAGATTTTGCAGATATACAGGGTGTTCAGCAACCCCTGTGGAAAAATTTTAATGGGAGATTCTAGAGGCCAAAATAAGACGAAAATTAAGAATACCAATTTGTTGATGGAGGCTTCGTTAAAAAGTTATTAACAATTGAATTCAACAATTTCAAATCTTTCTGGAAAAATTATTTTTGGTTACGGGGCTGAATTACAATCATTTTTGGTCGATAGACATACCCCTGAAATCCTGCCCATTTTCGAAAAAAAAATTCGAGTAAATACTGAAATTTTTAGACGAAATTAAAAAATTTCAAATCATACTAAAAAAATTATATTTAGTTACAGTGGGCAATTACAATCATTTTTGGTCATTATACATACCTCCGAAATCCTACTCAGTTTCGAGAAAAAAATTCTTTACCGAAAATCTAATTTCTGGCCAGAAATGTCTGCCCCGAATTTTCATGCGAATCTTTAAAACATCATAACTTCTGAACGGATTGGACGATTTTAATGTTTAAAAAAGCAAACTACGCGTATTTTGATGGAGAATATGCACGAATCGCAAAAATAACCGAAAAGTTGTTCCTTGACCCCGTAAAATGAGAAAAACCCCATAAAAATGGTCCAATTTTCAAACAGCCATAACTCCTACGATAGTGAATATATTTCAACGAAACTTTTTTCTGAAGTAGAACTCATGGGTACCTACAAAAAAGTATTAGACAACTTTTCTGTAGGGCATCAAATAAAATTATCAAAAATGAGAAACTAATTTTTAAAAAAATCGACAGGAGTGTAGGTGCTTAAATTTTTCGACGGGAAAAAAAATTTCAAATCGTTCTGGAAAAATTATTTTCAGTTGCGGGGGTCAATTACAAGCATTTTTGGTCAACCGACATACCCCCGAAATCCTACTCAGTTTCGAGAAAAAAATTCCTCACCGAAAATATAATTTCTGGCCAGAAATGTTTGCTTAATATTTGATGCGTATCTTTAAAACGTCATAACTTTTGAACGGATTGACGGATTTTAATGTTCAAAAAAGCAAACGACACGTATTTTAGTGTAGAATATGTAGAAATTCTAAAAATATTCGAAAAGTTGGTCCTTGATTCCGCAAAATGGGAAAAACCCCATAAAAATGGTTCAATTTTCAAACAGCCATAACGCCTATAATAGTAAATATATTTCAATGAAACTTTTTTCTGAAGTAGAGCCCATAAGTACCTACAAAAAAGTATTAGACAACTTTTCTGTAGGATGTCAAACAAAATTATTAAAAATTAAAAAACGAATTTTTAAGAAAAATCGATAGAGGGTAGCTGCTGAAATTTTTCAAAAAATTTTATTCTTTATATTCGATTTGCTTTTTTTTTCAATCACTCCCTTTCTGCTTATACCAACGATGCTGGGACACCTTGTATAAATTATGAAATCAAGAATACATACACATAAATATGTATTCTTGACTAAGGTATCTTGAACTACAATTAATTAAATGTCTCTACAGGGTGTTCCGTAGCGTGTGGGACCTACTTCAGGACTAGATTCTACACACGAATAAAATAAAGTTCGCACAAACATCCTATTCGATCTTGTTTTCGAGTTATGGCGAGTTTCTTCTTTAATTGCTCTTTATTTGCTCGCAACCTATCTCTTCGCAACAAATGTATCAATAATGTCGGAATGCTACGCGAAAGAATTGTAGAAGGCTTCCATGAAATTCGAACAATTCCTGGACAAATGGAAAGAGTAAAACAGACAATGGTAAAAACGTCTCCAGGCCTGTGTTCAAATGCAACGAGTCCATTTCGAACATTTGTTGCAAAGATGAGCAAATGCGGCACGTTAAAGAAGAAACTCGCCGTAACTCGAAAACAAGGTCGAATATGACGTACGTTTATATCAATTTTTTTTATTGTTTTCATGTGTAGAATCTGGTCATGAAGTGGATCCCACATGTTACGGGACACCCTCTAGAAACGTTTCATTGTAGTTCAAGATACCTTAGTCAAGAATACATATTTATGTATATTCATTCTTCGTTAAAAAGTTATTAAGGTTTAAAGTTCCATTCGTACTGAATTTTTTTCTCGAAAATACGCAGGATTTCGGGGGTATGTCTATTGACCGAAAATGGTCGCAATTGACCCCCGCCACTGAAAATAATTTTTTTAGAACAATTTGAAATTTTTTTTTTTCCATCGAAAAATTTGACACATTCTTGAATTTTTTTCTAGAAAGTGGGTAGGATTTTAGGGGTATGACTCTTCACCAAAAATGATCGTAATTGACCCCTACAGTCAAAAATATTTTTTTTAGAACGATTTGAAATTTATTTTTTCGTCGAAAAATTTAGGCACCCCTTTGTCGATTTTTCTTAAAGCGTAGTTTTTGACTTTTAGTAATTTTGTTTGACGTCCTACGGAAATTTTGTTTAGTACTTTTTTGTAGGTACCTATGGGCTCTACTTCAGAAAAAAGTTTCATTGAAATATATTCACAATTGTAGGAGTTATGGCTGTTTGAAAATTGGACCATTTTTATGGGGTTTTTCTCATTTTGCGAGGTCAAGGACCAACTTTTCGAATATTTTTGGAATTTCTACACATTCTCCATGAAAATACGCGTAGTTTGCTTTTTCAAACATTAAAATCGTCCAATCCGTTCAGAAGTTATGACGTTTTAAAGATATACAAGAAATTTTCAAGTGACATTTCTGGCTTGAAATTATATTTTCGATAATGAATTTTTTTTCTTGAAAATAGTTAGGATTTCAAGGGTATGTATAATGACAAAAAATGATTGTAATGGACCCCTACAACTGAAAATAATTTTTCCAGAACGATTTGAAATTTTTTAATTTAATTTCTTAATAACTTTTTAACGAAGCCTCAGTCAAGAAATTGATATTCTTAATTTTCATTTTATTTTGGTCTCTAGAATCTCCCATTAAAATTTTTCCCAAGGGTGGTCGAGCACCCTCTATATTCGATCTTTTCTACGCGTTTGCTCGCGACATCGTTTACGAGAAAGGGCGGGCGATATTTTCGAAAATCAACGAGATCCGCGTCTCGTGACGTCGCTGCGAACGACTCCGGGACGACGAGCGAAGGGAGGGATGGATGATGGCAGGGCACGGGGGATGAGCAGGATAAGACGGAAGAAGAGGGAGATCCTGGTCGAGCGACTATTCCGTAGACGACACTGGCTCGCAGGACACGTGATTCGACGGTTTCGCGAAATGTGGTAACGCGGTGCTCTAACAACGGCCCCCCTTCGTGGCTGTCTGTTCGCCTCGAGGTGTCATCGAAATTTTACTGACGTTCCCGAGGATTCGGTTGCAGTGCGCGCGAACGCGCCCGGTGCGTCCATCCGGTCGCAACTTCCGCTAACGAGTGACGCAAGTGAAGTGACATTGCCGTTATTATTGGACGAATCGTTCTGGAAGCCCGCCCTTCACCGGTAATTATTTATCATTAGCGCCGAAGGGGGTACCGATTTCGTTCCGTTTCGAACGTAAACGCGCCCGTCAACGACCTACCGATGGAATCAAGCGACCTACAAGCAGGTTCGAATCCCGAGCACTGGTTCCATCGAACCCTCTATAATAACGAGAAATAAGTATAGCGACTGGTTACTTAAAATCGTACACCTAATATTCTTATTTATGAATTGTAATATTCATGGTAAACGACTAAAATACGATACAGGTATATAGTTAAATCCTTCTTTGTTTGATGCATTGACTGCAACGTCGTCCATGTAAGGGTGACATGATTTTCAAGCAATTGTATAATTCATGGTAAATGATTAAAATATAGATACAGGTATATAGTAGTTCAAAGATTCTTTTTCACGGGTAACACGATTTTTAAGCAATTGTAAAATTCATAGTAAATGACTAAAATACAAATACAGGTATATAGTTCAATTTTTCTTTGTTTAACCCATCGACTGCCATGTCATTCATATATGGGCGATTTGATTTTTAAGCAATATAAAATTCACAATAAATTACTAAAATACAAATACAGGTATATAGTTCAATTTTTCTTTGTTTAACCCATCGACTGCCATGTCATTCATATATGGGTGATTTGATTTTTAAGCAATATAAAATTCACAATAAATTACTAAAATACAAATACAGGTATATAGTTCAATCTTCCATTGTTTGATGCATTGACTGCAACGTCGTCCATGTAAGGGTGACATGATTTTTAAGCAATTGTAAAAATCACGGTAAATGATTAAAATATAGATACAGGTATATATGTAGTTCAAGGCTTCTCTTTCATGGGTAACACGATTTTTAAGCAATTGTAAAATTCATAGTAAATGACTAAAATACAAATACAGGTATATAGTTCAATTTTTCTTTGTTTAACCCATCGACTGCCATGTCATTCATATATGGGTGATTTGATTTTTAAGCAATATAAAATTCACAATAAATTACTAAAATACAAATACAGGTATATAGTTCAATTTTCCATTGTTTAATACATTGACTGCAACGTCGTCCATGTATAGGTGACATGATTTTTAAGCAATTGTATAATTCACGGTAAATGACTAAAATATAGATACAGGTATATATGTAGTTCAAGGCTTCTTTTTCATGGGTAACACGATTTTTACGCAATTGTAAAATTCATAGTAAATGACTAAAATACAAATACAGGTATATAGTTCAATTTTTCTTTGTTTAACCCATCGACTGCCATGTCATTCATATATGGGTGATTTGATTTTTAAGCAATATAAAATTCACAATAAATTACTAAAATACAAATACAGGTATATAGTTCAATTTTCCATTGTTTAATACATTGACTGCAACGTCGTCCATGTATAGGTGACATGATTTTTAAGCAATTGTATAATTCACGGTAAATGACTAAAATATAGATACAGGTATATATGTAGTTCAAGGCTTCTTTTTCATGGGTAACACGATTTTTAAGCAATTGTAAAATTCATAGTAAATTACTAAAATACAAATACAGGTATATAGTTCAATTTTTCTTTGTTTAACCCATGGACTGCCATGTCATTCATATATGGGTGATTTGATTTTTAAGCAATATAAAATTCACAATAAATTACTAAAATACAAATACAGGTATATAGTTCAATTTTCCATTGTTTAATACATTGACTGCAACGTCGTCCATGTATAGGTGACATGATTTTTAAGCAATTGTATAATTCACGGTAAATGATTAAAATATAGATACAGGTATATATGTAGTTCAAGGCTTCTCTTTCATGGGTAACACGATTTTTAAGCAATTGTAAAATTCATAGTAAATGACTAAAATACAAATACAGGTATATAGTTCAATTTTTCTTTGTTTAACCCATCGACTGCCATGTCATTCATATATGGGTGATTTGATTTTTAAGCAATATAAAATTCACAATAAATTACTAAAATACAAATACAGGTATATAGTTCAATTTTCCATTGTTTAATACATTGACTGCAACGTCGTCCATGTATAGGTGACATGATTTTTAAGCAATTGTATAATTCACGGTAAATGACTAAAATATAGATACAGGTATATATGTAGTTCAAGGCTTCTTTTTCATGGGTAACACGATTTTTACGCAATTGTAAAATTCATAGTAAATGACTAAAATACAAATACAGGTATATAGTTCAATTTTTCTTTGTTTAACCCATCGACTGCCATGTCATTCATATATGGGTGATTTGATTTTTAAGCAATATAAAATTCACAATAAATTACTAAAATACAAATACAGGTATATAGTTCAATTTTCCATTGTTTAATACATTGACTGCAACGTCGTCCATGTATAGGTGACATGATTTTTAAGCAATTGTATAATTCACGGTAAATGACTAAAATATAGATACAGGTATATATGTAGTTCAAGGCTTCTTTTTCATGGGTAACACGATTTTTAAGCAATTGTAAAATTCATAGTAAATTACTAAAATACAAATACAGGTATATAGTTCAATTTTTCTTTGTTTAACCCATGGACTGCCATGTCATTCATATATGGGTGATTTGATTTTTAAGCAATATAAAATTCACAATAAATTACTAAAATACAAATACAGGTATATAGTTCAATTTTCCATTGTTTAATACATTGACTGCAACGTCGTCCATGTATAGGTGACATGATTTTTAAGCAATTGTATAATTCACGGTAAATGATTAAAATATAGATACAGGTATATATGTAGTTCAAGGCTTCTTTTTCATGGGTAACATGATTTTTAAGCAATTGTAAAATTCATAGTAAATGACTAAAATACAAATACAGGTATATAGTTCAATTTTTCTTTGTTTAACCCATCGACTGCCATGTCATTCATATATGGGCGATTTGATTTTTAAGCAATATAAAATTCACGATAAATTACTAAAATACAAATACAGGTATATAGTTCAATTTTCCATTGTTTAATACATTGACTGCAACGTCGTCCATGTATAGGTGACATGATTTTTAAGCAATTGTAAAATTCACGGTAAATGATTAAAATATAGATACAGGTATATATGTAGTTCAAGGCTTCTTTTTCATGGGTAACACGATTTTTAAGCAATTGTAAAATTCATAGTAAATAACTACTAATATAGATGCAAGTATATAGTTCAATGCTTCTTTGTTTAACACTTAGTTAATTGATTTAACTAAATTTTTCTAAAGTTTTTCTGAAAGTTTCTTTATTTGTAATATTATGTAATCTTATTATGTAGTTACAAATGTTCTATTACGTTAATGCCAGATAATTGAGGAGGTGTTTCAAGAACTTTAGAGTAGTTATTCGATAGCCAACTTTGAACCACGTAAAAATTATATTTAAATTATTTTTTAATTTATTCACATAAATATTAAATTTCCAACGCTATTTACCTCACATTCCAAGATTTATTAATGAAAATCGGCTGAATTGCTAGGTGTACAATTTTAAGTGACGCTGTATTTTCGAGCAGAGTCGAACCAAAACGAAAAAGGTTCGAATCCTCTGCGAGTAGATTAACAAATAAAGTCGATTATGGTATTTATTATTTAACCGTCAATTGCGATAAAACACAATGTGCGGTTTAATTAGCGCGTCGATCGCTAATGGTTTGGTAAAATTTTCACGATTATTTTGAAAGCCGTGCAATAAAACTGATTATTTCTTGAATGTATTTAAATGAAAGCAGATAAAATATCGTTACCTGGGATAATACGTTCGCAACCGCCATTTTCTTGGAAAATCACCCGCCACAGGCCACTTTTATTGTAGGCAAATGGGACGAGCTATATTTCTGAAACGGTTAGAAAAATGAAAAAATGTTATGAGACAAAGTAAATGTATTTTTATTCATTTTTACACAATGCAACTGCGTCCTTTTTATACACGATAACGTATAATTTAAAACAAAAATTTTGTATACACCTAATACCTAATTTAATCTAAATTCTTTCCAGTAGGAAAAAATAATTTATGAATCGAAATAAAATGAAAATCTGGCGCTCGTTGTTTTATTTCGATGTACGGTTCGATGACAATACAGCATTCAAATGACAAACCTAATTTTTGATGACTGTGGGACATAAATCAGGTTGCATCTGATCGACAACACGGAGGATATTTGCTCTATGATCGACAAAAGTTTGTGGTTTGTTCGAATAAACAAAAGTCTTAAAAATGGCCCCAGAAAAAAGGAAAAGCCAGAAAGTTTAATGGTATCGAGTCGCAAATCTTAACAGTTAGTCGACGGCTCGATTTCTCGAAATAATCAAATCATCGAACTTAGTATCCCCATGAAACAATAGTTTCGCGTCGAAGAAGAAATCATCGAATGGTTAACGGTCGTCGGTAACAATCACACACCTCCATTTTGAAAAAAATGACTCCATCAGCCAAAATACCACACCACGGTTACTCTTTGCGATCGAAGATCTCTCCAGATTCGACAATTTCTTTAGCTATCGACACAAAAGCGAGCTTCGTCACTCAAGATGATTTGTTTGATAGAATTAGGATCAGTTTCGATTTACTTTGCAGCAAACTAATCTGCAAATTCACGACGGATACGATGGTCAGCAATCTTCTGAGGATGAAGACCCAAGACTTTGCACAAAATTTGACTACTAATGCCTAATTCTCAGTGATACTGTACCTTACAGCACCGTTTTCGCTTATTGACTTGGAATATTTCTGTAGACTGTAAAGAATTTTTACAGTAAATTGGAATAATTTGGAGAACAACTGTCCTTCAGGAAGACTCGTAAAACAGAATAAAAATATGTCTGCTATAAAAATCGAAAGTTCTATCACTGTTATTAGAAAAGCTCGTAGTAATATTTTATTATATTCCTGGATTTTGGATTGCAACTGCTGGTTTCGTTTCTTGCACTAGATTTAGTTACTTGGAATATTTTTGTTGAAATCGAACAAGAATTTTGATAATAAATTTGAATAATTTCAAGTTGAACTACTGTCCTTCAGGAAGACTCGAAATAACAGAATAAAACATATGTCTGCTATATAAATCGAAAGTTCTATCACTGTTATTAGAAAAGCTCGTAGTAATATTTTATTATATTCCTCGATTTTGGATTGCAACTGCTGGTTTCGCTTCTTGCACTAAATTTAGTTGCTGACTTGGAATATTTCTGTTGAAATCGAACAAGAATTTTGATATTAAATTTGAATAATTTCAAGTTGAACTACTGTCCTTCAGGAAGACTCGAAATAACAGAATAAAACATATGTCTGCTATAAAAATCGAAAGTTCTATCACTGTTATTAGAAATGCTCGTAGTAATATCTTATTATATTCCTGGATTTTGGATTGCAATTGCTGGTTTCGCTTCTTGCACTAGATTTAGTTGCTGACTTGGAATATTTCTGTTGAAATCGAACAAGAATTTTGATAATAAATTTGAATAATTTCAAGTTGAACTACTGTCCTTCAGGAAGACTCGTAAAACAGAATAAAACATATGTCTGCTATAAAAATCGAAAGTTCTATCATTGTTATTAGAAAAGCTCGTAGTAATATTTTATTATATTTCTCGATTTTGGATTGCAATTGCTGGTTTCGTTTCTTGCACTAGATTTAGTTGCTGACTTGGAATATTTCTGTTGAAATCGAACAAGAATTTTGATATTAAATTTGAATAATTTCAAGTTGAACTACTGTCCTTCAAGAAGACTCGTAAAACCGAATAGAAACGTCGTCTGACTCGAACAATCGAATAAAAAATATGTCTGCTATAAAAATCGACAGTTCTACCACTGTTATTAGAAAAGCCTGCATTATATTGGGTTGTTCGGAAAGTAATTTCGTTTTCTTACCACCAGAGACGTTAATTGTGTTTTTAACTCGCGAAACTTAATTCTAAGTCGTATTCTCATTGTATATTTTGCAAGCTGACACTTCAAGGGTTATTTGCAAAAAATTCCATTCGATTCTGTGCAATTGTATTTCTTTGGTGTCCCGTCAAATATGGAAAATCGGAAGCTGTATTCTCGACATATTTTGCTTTCTTATATTGTAGCAAATAATACAACATTCAGATTTCCGGATGCATTGAATTTATAGTGATTATTTACTTTATGGTGCCACAACTCCGATGTTGATGACTTTGAAATACGTTATAGAAAATAAGAAAATATAACTATCGGGAAAATGCGTAACACCCTGTATATCCTAATTAAAAGAGAAACCACACGTTAATGTAAACGTCAATGGGTTTTAATAAAACTATGTGCAATAAATGCTCGTAAATCTAGCGTTAAAAATAACGGAGATCCAAGTAACAGGAAGAATCTCAGAATTGTATTCGCACAATGACGCGTATAAAGACTTCTCGAAAATGGAGGATGCGTTGCAGAGTTTCCCGTTTCGTATAATTCGATAAAATATTTATTATAAGAAAATTGTTCCATTTCACGAAGAGAAAGAGAACGGACTTTTCGAACAACCCCAATTAGTAATATTTTCCGATATTCGTGGATGTTGGATCGCATCGTTTGGATTCGACAGTGGAAGAAAGACTCTGTGGTGACCCTAAGCACGTGATTATTTCGCTTATTGGTTAATTCAGCCGTGGAATAGTGGTTTCGCTTATCGAACTGGTGGCTCGTTACAGTGGTCGTTAGAGGAAAATCGTTAATTCGGGGAGAGGGGTGTTTATTTCAGGATATTTTTCTAGTGACTCCACGGTCGCCCGCCTAGCCGATCGTATAAATAGAAGTTGCAGATGCGGCTGCGAGATATGCGTGCTTTCGAATCCGCCGATCGTTAGAGATTTAGCATGCGGATCAGCATCCGATGGTATTACGAAATTCGTGTGATCATCGCCGTTGTGCTGACGACAATCCTGTAATTCCTCCCGGATACGCGTACGAAACGTGAGTGCGATTGTTTTTCATTCATCTTTCTCTCGTCTGGTGCTGGTGACCACGAACAACAACGGGTTCAACATGAACGCTAAGAGCTACGCAGGCTCTGTTGTTCGAATGCCACTAACACTGCGTCGCAGGACTATTCTCCCCCGATCCTTGTGCTAATCGTTAACGATACTATGACAGCGGATGAACGCCACGTTATTTTCTTGTTACCACCCTGTCGTTTAGCCGATGTTTCAGGTATGAATCCGTCACTTTCACTCTTCCTAAGGTAGAATTAGTCACTTCGCCCTAACCCTTTCACGTAAACTTTAAAATTACACGATTTTCCTAAAACATATTACTCTGTACGAGATTTTGAAAAATTTCTGATTTTGTAATGTTTATGAACATGGACAATGTTATTAACCCTTTGCCGTACAATGATCAGTCTGACACGTTACAAATTCTTGGTATTAAATTCGTCAGGGTGTAAATGCCTAAAATTTTTGGCGAAATTAAACGTATCAAATCACTCAGAAAAAATTATTTTTAGTTGTGGGGGTTAATTACAATCATTTTTGGTCAACAGACATACCCCCGAAATCCTACTCAGTTTCGAGAAAAAAATTCCTTACCGAAATGTTACTCCGAATTTTCATGCGAATCTTTAAAACGTCATAACTTCTGAACGGATTGGACGATTTTAATGTTTAAAAAAGCAAACTACGCGTATTTTGGTGAAGAATATGTAGCAATTCGAAAAATATTAGAAAAGTTGGTCCTTAACCCCGTAAAGCAAGAGAAACCCTATAAAAATGGTCCAGTTTTCAAACAGCCATAACTGCTGTAATAGTGAATATAGCTGATTGAAATTTTGGGAGGAAGTAGAGTTCATGGATATCTATAGAAAAGTATTAGACAACTTTTCAGTAGAGCGTCAAACAAAATTGTTAAAAATCAAAAACGAATTTTTAAGGAACATCGACAGGGGGTTGTCTAAATTTTTCGATGAAAAAGAAATTTTCAAATCTTTCTGGAAAAATTATTTTCGGTTGCGGGGGTCAATTATAATAATTTTTGGTGAATAGACATACCCCCGAAATCCTACTCAGTTTCGAGAAAAAAATTCCTTACCGAAATGTTACCCCGAATTTTCATGCGAATCTTTAAAACGTCATAACTTCTGAATGGATTGGACGATTTTAATGTTTAAAAAAGCAAACTACGCGTATTTTGGCGAAGAATATGTAGCAATTCGAAAAATATTAGAAAAGTTGTTCCTTAACCCCGTAAAGCAAGAAAAACCCTATAAAAATGGTCCAGTTTTCAAACAGCCATAACTGCTGTAATAGTGAATATAGCCGATTGAAATTTTGGGAGGAAGTAGAGTTCATGGATATCTATAGAAAGGTATTAGACAACTTTTCTGTAGAGCGTCAAACAAAATTGTTAAAAATCAAAAACGAATTTTTAAGGAACCGACAGGGGGTTGATGTCTAAATTTTTCGATGAAAAACAAATTTTCAAATCTTTCTGGAAAAATTATTTTCGGTTGCGGGGGTCAATTACAATAATTTTTGGTCAACAGACATACCCCCGAAATCCTACTCAGTTTCGAGAAAAAAATTCCTTACCGAAATGTTACCCCGAATTTTCATGCGAATCTTTAAAACGTCATAACTTCTGAACGGATTGGACGATTTTAATGTTTAAAAAAGCAAACTACGCGTATTTTGGTGAAGAATATGTAGCAATTCGAAAAATATTAGAAAAGTTGTTCCTTAACCCCGTAAAGCAAGAAAAACCCTATAAAAATGGTCCAGTTTTCAAACAGCCATAACTGCTGTAATAGTGAATATAGCTGATTGAAATTTTGGGAGGAAGTAGAGTTCATGGATATCTATAGAAAGATATTAGACAACTTTTCTGTAGAGCGTCAAACAAAATTGTTAAAAATCAAAAACGAATTTTTAAGGAACATCGACAGGGGGTTGTCTAAATTTTTCGATGAAAAAGAAATTTTCAAATCTTTCTGGAAAAATTATTTTCGGTTGCGGGGGTCAATTATAATAATTTTTGGTGAATAGACATACCCCCGAAATCCTACTCAGTTTCGAGAAAAAAATTCCTTACCGAAATGTTACCCCGAATTTTCATGCGAATCTTTAAAACGTCATAACTTCTGAACGGATTGGACGATTTTAATGTTTAAAAAAGCAAACTACGCGTATTTTGGTGAAGAATATATAGCAATTCGAAAAATATTAGAAAAGTTGTTCCTTAACCCCGTAAAGCAAGAAAAACCCTATAAAAATGGTCCAGTTTTCAAACAGCCATAACTGCTGTAATAGTGAATATAGCTGATTGAAATTTTGGGAGGAAGTAGAGTTCATGGATATCTATAGAAAAGTATTAGACAACTTTTCTGTAGAGCGTCAAACAAAATTGTTAAAAATCAAAAACGAATTTTTAAGGAACATCGACAGGGGTTTGATGTCTAAATTTTTCCATGAAAAAAAAATTTTCAAATCACTCTGAAAAAATTATTTTCGGTTGCGGGGGTCAACTACAATCAATTTTGGTCAACAGACAAACCCCCGAAATCCTACTCAGTTTCGAGAAAAAAATTCCTTACCGAAAATCTAATTTCTGGCCAGAAATGTTACCCCGAACTTTCATGCGAATCTTTGAAACGTCATAACTTCTGAACGGATTGGACGATTTTAATGTTCAAAAAGCCAAACGCCGCGTATTTTAGTGTAGAATATGTAGCAATTATTAAAATATACGAAAAGTTATACCTTGACCCCGTAATGTTAGAAAAATCCCCCAAAAATGGTCCAATTTTCAAACAGCCATAATTTCTACAACATTGAACATATTTCAATGAAACTTTTTTCTGAAGTAGAGCTCATGGGTATATACAAAATGAAATGAAATTCGGGAACCACGTTCGAAGAATCAATATGTCGCGAGATATTTCACAAACCCTTCAGACATTTTTTTATGGGTTTACTTTGACAACGTATTTCAAGGTCATCGTTTTATTCGAATTTTTGCCATTTTCGCCATCTTGTACGTGACGTGAACCGACTCGATTACGCGAGCAAATAATTTTTATTAATGTTCCAATCGAGTACACGATAAAATGAATTCAGGAGGGCGAAAAGGAGTTGGAAAACTGAGCCTACAAAGCTGAAGCCTCGTTTTCCATCCGTGGGCGAATCTAGCCGCGTATATCCATCGGTGAAGGTACACACGTGAGCGAAATTGTGAACGGTCTAATAATAACCCGCGCACTTACTTATATGGACGGTTGATTTTAATTCAGGCAAAAACGTCGGTAAGACCTCGTCCTTTTGGTGCGCGGGGTCAGTAATCATCATAATCCAAAAACGCGACGAGCATCCGAAACCGGTAAAAATCGTCCGCGAGTCCTGGCGTAACGTTCGGGTAAAGATTGTTCCAACGCGAACTCCTTGATCTTGGGTTATTTTCGTCGTATATGCTAAAGACTCGTTGTCGACGAGACAGTATGTACATCCGATCCGGAATAAATTACGACTATGCACTATCGCGTGTCGTTTTCAGCCACGAATGGTCGGACGAAGCGTTTCAAAAAATTGAACGCACTGTGCCAGATTCGAATTTCAGTCACCCGGGATATCGATTCGATGCTGTTCTTGTCGAAAGTGTCGCGAAACAGTTTTTATTTATTTAGAATAACAGAATTATATCCGTGCCTCTTGGTCGAAATAGATATGGATAGAATTACGGTATAAATAGTGATAACAATTCTTGAAATAATTGGTTTCAGTGTTGTCAACACTATTTCTATAAAAAGTGTTGAAAGACAGCTTTTCAAATTTTCACTCGAAGTCTCTTATCTAAGTTCACTTGTTTTTTTTCTTAATAATACGATATTTAAAATAACACGATTATATCCACACCTTTTGGTCGAAATAGATATGGATAGAATTACGGTATAAATAGTGATAACATTTCTTGAAATAATTGGTTTTAGTGTTTCAGCCATTCAGGATATCGATTCAACACTATTTCTATAGAAAGTGTTGAAAGACAGCTTTTCTAATTTTCACTCGAAGTCTCTTTTCTAAGTTCACTTGTTCTGTTTCTTAACAATATGATATTTAAAATTACACAATTATATTCATGAAATAATTGGTTTTAGTATTTCAGCCATTCAGGATATCGATTCAACACTATTTCTATAGAAAGTGTTGAAAGACAGCTTTTCTAATTTTCACTCGATGTCTCTTATCTAAGTTCACTTGTTTTTTTTCTTAATAATACGATATTTAAAATTACACAATTATATTCATGAAATAATTGGTTTTAGTATTTCAGCCATTCAGGATATCGATTCAACACTATTTCTATAGAAAGTGTTGAAAGACAGCTTTTCTAATTTTCACTCGAAGTCTCTTTTCTAAGTTCACTTGTTCTGTTTCTTAACAATATGATATTTAAAATTACACAATTATATTCATGAAATAATTGGTTTTAGTATTTCAGCCATTCAGGATATCGATTCAACACTATTTCTATAGAAAGTGTTGAAAGACAGCTTTTCTAATTTTCACTCGATGTCTCTTATCTAAGTTCACTTGTTTTTTTTCTTAATAATACGATATTTAAAATAACACAATTATATCCACACCTTTTGGTCGAAATAGATATGGATAGAATTACGGTATAAATAGTGATAACAATTCTTGAAATAATTGGTTTTAGTGTTTCAGCCATTCAGGATATCGATTCAACACTATTTCTATAGAAAGTGTTGAAAGACAGCTTTTCTAATTTTCACTCGAAGTCTCTTTTCTAAGTTCACTTGTTCTGTTTCTTAACAATATGATATTTAAAATTACACAATTATATTCATGAAATAATTGGTTTTAGTATTTCAACCATTCAGGATATCGATTCAACACTATTTCTATAGAAAGTGTTGAAAGACAGCTTTTCAAATTTTCACTCGAAGTCTCTTTTCTAAGTTCAGTCATCTCTATTCTTAACAATATGACATTTAAAATTACACAGTTATATTTATGAAATAATTGGTTTTAGTGTTTCAGCCATTCAGGATATCGATTCAACACTATTTCTATAAAAAGTGTCAAATACAGCTTTCCAAATTTTTACTCAAACTCTCTTTTCTAAGTTCACTTGTTTTTTTTCTTAATAATAGATTATTTAAAATAACACAATTATATCCACAACTTTTGGTCGAAATAGATATAGATAGAATCACGGTACAAATAGTGATAACAATTCTTGAAATATTCGGTTCTAGTATTTTGCAGTTTCGTTAAGAACAGCAATATACAAGGTGTTCGGCTAAAATGAGGCTTCGTCAAAAAGTTATTAAAAAATTAAATTAAAAAATTTCAAATCGTTCTGAAAAAATTATTTTCGGTTGCGAGAGTCGATTACAATCATTTTTGGTGAACACACATACCTCCGAAATCCTATCCATTTTCGAGAAAAAAAATTCGGTAGGTGTACGTTCGTTCTTCATAGGTGATTGTAGGTTTAATTCTTTGTGTTGTGTAATTTTATACTTATTTTTAAATATAACATTCAGGATGAGACCGTTCACTAACATGCTTCGATGGACAATAATAATTAGAGATTTGATTAATATACTACAAGCAATAATTCGTGTTATTTATTACGTCTTTGTTTATTACATAAAAATTAATTTTCTAATATTACATCGTACAACCACCATTTATTAGAGAAGTTTTATATTATTAAATGAACGATACAAATGGAATAATTCATACTGAAGCTTGTGAAAGTCTTCTATAAATAGTTGAACGATGAAATTGTATAGTCTTTTGACCAATTAAAGTCCCATTAGTGGTTCCCATTAATTGAACTTTGTTTGATCCGTTCAGCACAGATTTTTAAATAATGAAAATGTGAATTATTAGGAAAAAAACTGTATTGTCAGCATTATCCTTGAAATTGTCAATGCTTAATGACGATAAATGTTCGTTTTATCGAATAACCAATAAACAGTGTGACAGTATTTATTTATCTTCGGTAACAATGATCCGAATAAACATGGAATAAGTAAAAATTATTATGACAAATAGTATACAGGGTGTTCGGCCACACCTGGGAAAAATTTTAATAAGGGATTCTAGACGCCAAAATAAGACGAAAATTAAGAATATCAATTTGTTGATGGAGGCTTCGTTAAAAAGTTATTAACGTTTGAAGTTCAGCCTGTAGTGAATTTTTTTCTCGAAAATGCGCAGGATTTCGGGGGTATGTCTATTCACCAAAAATGATTGTAATTAACCCCTGCAAACGAAAATAATTTTTTTAGAACGATTTGAAATTTTTTTCTTCGTCGAAAAATTTAGGCACCTAATTAGATTTTCTTACAAATTGGTTTTTGATTTTTAATAATTTTGTTTGACGCTCTACAGAAAAGTTGTCTAATACTTTTCTATAGATATCCATGAACTCTACTTCCTCCCAAAATTTCAATCAGCTATATTCACTATTACAGCAGTTATGGCTGTTTGAAAACTGGACCATTTTTATAGGGTTTTTCTTGCTTTACGGGGTTAAGGAACAACTTTTCTAATATTTTTCGAATTGATACATATTCTACACTAAAATACGCGTCGTTTGCTTTTTTAAACATTAAAATCGTCCAATCCGTTCAGAAGTTATGACGTTTTAAAGATTCGCATGAATATTCGGCCAGACATTTCTGGCCAGAAATTAGATTTTCGGTAAGGAATTTTTTTCTCGAAACTGAGTAGGATTTCGGTGGTATGTCTGTTGACCAAAAATGCTTGCAATTGACCCCTGCAACTAAAAATAATTTTTCCAAGACGATTCGAAAGTCTTTTTTTTCACCCAAAACTTTCAGCATTTACTCGAATTTTTTTCTCGAAAATGGTTAGGATTTCGGGGGTATGTCTATTCACCAAAAATGATTGTAATTTATCCCCACAACCGAAAATAATTTTTCCAGAACGATTTGAAATTTTTGAATTTAATTGTTAATAACTTTTCAACGAAGCCGCCATCAACAAATTGGTATTCTTGATTTTCGTCTTATTTTGGCCTCTAGAATCCCCCATTAAAATTTTTCCCAGTGGTGGCCGAACACCCTGTACAAAGCATAAAACAAATAAAAAATATTAAATAATATAATTTATCTACGAGCGTCGGAAAAACAATTTTTGTACCATGTGTAATAAAACTTTTGCAAAAAACCAACGTTTACATTTGTATCAATTAAATAAAATTATTCCTCGCGATCAGAATTCCGTAAAAATAAAAATTAATATCGATCGATTAATTTAACAGTCTTTTTCTAAAAATTTAAAATTCCCCGGTTGGAGACATCTCTGTCCCGAATATCTGTTGCTTTCTGCACACGATGCACCAAGTATTTTAAGAAGATTAAGTTGACAGATTTGAAATTTAAAACATTTCGAAAATAAATCATATGTTCTGCGCTCATATCTGACAAGCGTTTCATTCTAATTGCACGCTGCGTCATTATACTCATACAAACTGGTAAAATATTACAAACTTTATATCGTCAATTTTGTGAATTTTATTCACGTAGAAATTTTTGCTCCGAAGTAAAAAAATATTCGGATGGAATTTTTAAATTTTCCACGATTCAAACAATTCCATAAGGCCCGGCACAAGTGATAATTGTAAACAATAATAATATATATAAACAATATAACCATTAAACATATTCGAAAATTCCACTTGACACATTTATTTAAAGAGTAATTACAATCACTCGTGAACTTTCTTCCAAATTGAAAAGTTTTAACAATCTAGAAATAACTAGGCTAGGCTGGGAGACAATCTAGGAGTTTCCAGTAATTATTTAATATCGAATACTTCTGTAAAGGGGGGTAAAAATTCTCGTTAGGATAATAAATTTCGAACAACGAATAAAAGATGAGGAAAAATTAGAATTTCAATTGTATACGATTTATGTTTCCGCGTTGAACGAATAAAAGCTTGTTCTATCGCTCGATGGAATAAACGTTGGGAATAAATTGCCGCAAAGTGTTTTTTTTATTCGTCCGCGATTCGAATGAAAACCATGTCTGCGATTCTGTAACCAATTTTACTGCAAGGAATTAACCGTATTTAATTATTTTATTGCTAAATTGGACGAATTTCGTTCAATGGGTGTTTCTCTTTTGCGACAGGAAACGAGAGAAAATTAGGAAAAATGTACGGCCTAATATTAGAGAATATGTCCGAGTACATACGGCAGGTCTACGGAGAAGACAGATGGGAGGAAATTCGACGACAAGCATGCGTGGAACAACCCAGTTTCAGTGTTCATCAGGTTTACCCTGAGAACCTTATACCGAGATTAGCGAAAAAAGCTATTCAGGTAAGCATCACGTGCAAATCGTATTCTGTTTATTTATATCTTTTACACATTCAAGAATGTCACCATTGAAGAGTCTCCATTTCTCGGTCATTCTCGAGTTTCTTATTAATCTTTCTTTCCTATCCATTAATAAGTACACAATTTATTTAACGCAATTTTAGGATCATGTTTTTGGATAATTTGAGGTAAAGAAGCAACATAGAGAAAAGAAATAAAATTTGTAAGTTATTTAGTAGTTGTATTTTAAAAACATCAAGATAAGACATTTTTTAAAGTTCGTTACTTTATACAAGATCTATTTCTATTATCTATTATACAGCTGAAAAAATTTAAGAAAAAAATTGTGAAAATATTCTGCACTGATCAGAATCTGAATTTAAAATATAAAATAAATAGATAATATAAATAGATCTTGTATAAAGTAACAAACTTAAAAAAATGCCCTGTCATGATTTTAAAATATAACTACTAAATAATTTACAGATTTTATTTTTTTAAAAAATATTTAAAAAAAAAATCTGTAAATTATTTAGTAATCATATTTTAAAAACATCAAGATAAGACATTTTTTAAAGTTTGTTACTTTATACAAGATCTATTTCTATTATCTATTATACAGCTGAAAAAATTTAAGAAAAAAATTGTGAAAATCTTCTGCACTCATCAGAATCTGAATTTGAAATATGAAATAAATAGATAATATAAATAGATCTTGTGAAAAACTTAGAAAAATGACCTATATCATGATGTATTTAAAATATAACTACTAAATAATTTACAGATTTTTTAAAACATATTTAAAAAAAAAATCTGTAAATTATGTAGTAGTTATACTTTAAAAACATCAAGACAGAACATTTTTCAAAGCTTTTTATTTTATACTAATTTTATTTTATACTATTTTTTATTATGTAAGTTCTATTTCTATTATCTATTATACAGCTGAAAAAATTTAAGAAAAAAATTGTGAAAATATTCTGCACTCATCAGAATCTGAATTTGAAATATAAAATAAATAGATAATATAAATAGATCTTGTAAAAAACTTAGAAAAATGCCCTATGTTATGATGTTTTTAAAATATAACTACTTAATAATTTACAGATTTCATTTTTTTGAAAGATATTTTTTAAAAATCTGTAAATTATTTAGTAGTTATATTTTAAAAACATCAAGACAGAACATTTTTCAAAGTTTGCTACTTTATACAAGATCTATTTCTATTATCTATTATACAGCTGGAAAAATTTAAGAAAAAAATGGTGAAAATATTCTGCATTCATCAGAATCTGAATTTGAAATATAAAATAAATAGATAATGTAAATAGATCTTGTATAAAGTAACACATTTTAAAAAATGTCCTATGTCTTGACGTTTTTAAAATATAACTACTAAATAATTTACAGATTTTTTAAAAAATATTTTTTAAAAAAATAAATTTGATTTTTGAAGTCAAACGAAATAGAAAATCTTTCAAAAAATGTTTTCGTCTTTTGTAAAACGAAATGCTCAATTCTTGTATCGATATAGTTTTGTACATCTTCAGGAGCAATTTTAATCTTTTTAATGGATTTTAATCTTAAATTGAATTGTATTTAATCTTAAATAGAATTGTTCTTTAAATAAATATATTTTTAAGATACATTTCTTCGTCGAGTCCCATTTAGAAAAATAATTACTAATTCCAAAAACTCTATAATTCTCTCACGGTTGTTTTTCTGTTTCTAAAATTCCAAGTGAAAATACAATAATTTAAATTTACTCATTTAGAATTTTTTATAATCGTCTCAAGGTTGCTTTTCTGTTTCTAAAATTCTAACTGAAAATTCAATAATTTAAATTTACTCATTTAGAATTTTTTATAATCGTCTCAAGGTTGTTTTTCTGTTTCTAAAATTCCAAATGAAAATCCAATAATTTAAATTTACTCATTTAGAATTTTTTATAATCGTCTCAAGGTTGTTTTTCTGTTTCTAAAATTCCAAATGAATATTCAATAATTTAAATTTACTCATTTGGAATTTTTTATATAGTCTCAAGGTTGTTTTTCTGTTTCTAAAATTCCAAGTGAAAATCCAATAATTTAAATTTACTCATTTAGAATTTTTTATAATCGTCTCAAGGTTGCTTTTCTGTTTCTAAAATTCCAAATAAAAATTCAATAATTTGCATTAACTCAGTTGGAATTTTTTATAATAGTCTCAAAGTTATTTCTCTGTTTCTAAAATTCTAACTGAAAATTCAATAATTTAAATTTACTCATTTAGAATTTTTTATAATCGTCTCAAGGTTATTTCTCTGTTTCTAAAATTCCAAATGAATATTCAATAATTTAAATTTACTCATTTGGAATTTTTTATATAGTCACAAGGTTGTTTTTCTGTTTCTAAAATTTCAAATGAAAATTCAATACTTTGAATTAACTCAGTCGGAATTTTTTATAATAGTCTCAAAGTTATTTCTCTGTTTCTAAAATTCTAACTGAAAATTCAATAATTTAAATTTACTCATTTAGAATTTTTTATAATCGTCTCAAGGTTGTTTTTCTGTTTCTAAAATTCCAAATGAAAATCCAATAATTTAAATTTACTCATTTAGAATTTTTTATAATCGTCTCAAGGTTGCTTTTCTGTTTCTAAAATTCCAAATGAAAATTCAATAATTTGAATTAACTCAGTTGGAATTTTTTATAATAGTCTCAAAGTTATTTCTCTGTTTCTAAAATTCTAACTGAAAATTCAATAATTTAAATTTACTCAGTTGGAATTTTTTATAATCGTCTCAAGGTTGTTTTTCTGTTTCTAAAATTCCAAATGAAAATCCAATAATTTAAATTTACTCATTTAGAATTTTTTATAATCGTCTCAAGGTTGCTTTTCTGTTTCTAAAATTCCAAATGAAAATTCAATAATTTGAATTAACTCAGTTGGAATTTTTTATAATAGTCTCAAAGTTATTTCTCTGTTTCTAAAATTCTAACTGAAAATTCAATAATTTAAATTTACTCAGTTGGAATTTTTTATAATCGTCTCAAGGTTATTTCTCTGTTTCTAAAATTCCAAATGAATATTCAATAATTTAAATTTACTCATTTGGAATTTTTTATATAGTCTCAAGGTTGTTTTTCTGTTTCTAAAATTTCAAATGAAAATTCAATACTTTGAATTAACTCAGTCGGAATTTTTCGTCGAATAAACTTGCTATTAATTCCCGGTATGAGTTTTACTTTGTCAATGGAAGGCCACGCTTCTTGAAATTTTTTAAATACACATTTTCGATACACTTTAATAAAGAAAAACTGTTTGCAAAAACAAAAAATGTTCAACTTCGACCAATTTCAGATTTTGCATAGGTTATTTTTTCATCTAGTGTCACAATTCTAGGGGGTGTCCCGAAAAAAATCATGAAAAAAATTTGTCAAGTACTATTCAGTGATGACTTGATGGCTAGGCACGCTGATTGGTCGTAGCGTAATGGCGACGCTCGCAACTACAATTCCATCGCGTGACAAAGGACGTGAACGAAACGTATATGGACAAAGTAGGATAGAACAAGACTGAGAGGCATTGGCGTAGCCGTACGTTCAAAATACTAGCCATGAATAGAACAAAAATGTACAGTGTGTTAGGAAATGATAGGTTCAGTCATACTTATGATAATAATTTAGAAAGAAGTGCATGAATCAGTTTCAAACTTTCAGAATTTTTAGCTTTTATATTAACAAACTGTTCTGCTAAACATTATATGGAAATAACGGTTCAAAAAGGAACTAGAAATCTTTTACTGAATGTAACCAGCTTTTAACCGTCAATAAATGATAGGTTCACTTGCTAAAAGGACGATTAAACGATTTGTTAATGTACCAAAATTTGATACATCACAATATTCTTTCGTTATAATGCATTCATTGTGAATTTGACTGCTTGACGCCGTCATTTTGTTTGCGTGTCGTTTGTTACGTATCCTGGTTACAAAAGAAACAAACAGTAAACAATTTCTCACGAATCTTCCCATGCATTTACAGAAGTATCGAGTTATTAAGGTGTTAAAATTACACAATAGTGTAAAAGAGCTCAAAACGGCAATTACGAACGCTTGGGATCGCATTACTACTCGGCAACTCACAAATCTTGTCGAATCAATGCCGAAGCGAATCAATTTATTAATTAAAAGTGGTGGAAAACCTATTAAATATTAATTTTAATTTTTACTTTGTTAAGAATTATTTAATGACTATGTATAAATATGTTTTTTAAAGTGAACCTATCATTTATTAACGGTTGAAATATGTTAAAATTATGATATTCTTATGTTACGTCATTTTGAAATATTACTCCAAAACGAAATTTAGCAATCAGATTTGTTAATACAAGGACATTATATCTTGAAAGTTTCAGAGCAGTTGATACATTTCTCTAGAAGTTACGATAATAAATGTGAGTGAACCTATCATTTCCTAACACACTGTATCTCTCGTGGTTATGGAGACCCTACTAGGGGATAAGGCAGCGCAAAGACCTTCTGTCCTCGCCCTTGCCCCATTTAGTTCGCAGGTGCCTAGCCAACAAGTCATCACTGGATAGTAGAACTAAGGTCCAACCCTAATGAGCAGTAATCAGAAAAAGATACTCGGTACATTTAATACCAGCAGTTCAACTTGTGCTCGAATGTTATATACCGACAAACACACTTGTTAGGTGCACCTGTCGTCTTCATTCAATTGAATACATCCTTCGCTCATATCGCAGGTACTTGGCATAACGGAGAAAGAATTTTTCGATCAGATGGGTGTACACTTCGTAGGATTCGTTGGCCAGTACGGTTACGATCGTGTGCTTTCAGTACTTGGACGTCACGTAAGAGATTTCCTTAATGGATTGGACAATTTACACGAATATCTCAAGTTTTCCTACCCGAGGATGAGAGCACCTTCGTTTATTTGCGAAAACGAAACGCGACAAGGTAAACGATCGTCCAACGGACTTTAATTTTCATCTTAACGCTAGATTCTCGCGATTATACTAACAATAAGATTGGAAACAAACGAGCGTTGTTTTGCAATTAAAACAACGAAGACAAGATCGACGTTTTTACGTTTAGCTTGGTTGTTTTCAATTGTAAGACAAGTAAAAATATAGAATTGCAACGACAAAAGTCGCTCGTCTGTTTACAGCCTAAAATGTAGTTTTTAATTAGGAAGCATACTCGTATCGTTGATCAAATTAAACATAAATTGTTAACGAATAATAATTACGATATTTACAAGCCACCGTTTACGAGTATAATTTACGAGTCGTGGAACATATTACAGGAAGCTTGAAACGATATTAATGAAAAAATAATCGTCGACAGAATTCGTTAAGTTGAATCAAACGAAAATTTTTAAAAACTCGATAGTTTTGTAGAGATCGTTGGAATCTTCGTATTGTTTTTATGAAATGTATTCTGTGGATGATTACTATTGTACTTTTATTTTCTATTGCAGGGCTGACTCTCCATTACAGGAGCAAGCGTCGTGGTTTTGTTTATTACACGATGGGCCAGATAAGGGAAGTGGCTCGTCATTTTTATCACAAGGAATTACAGATCGAGCTCGTGCGCGAGGAGGTCCTTTTCGACACCGTACACGTCACTTTTCAGCTTACCTTTGATAACAGAGCTTTCACCCAAGCCTCGTTGGCGATGACACGCGAAGAGAAGCACTTGCCCATAGGAGCCTCCGTCCTGTTCGAAATATTCCCCTTTTGTATCGTTTTCGGGTAAGTCGCACAGAAATTGGTACAAATTTTGAAATAATTTCAATATTCCCACGCATACTTTCAAATTTATAAACGCGTTCACCTTTGCTTCTTCGTTCAATCTTATTTATTCCATATTTATTTTAATCTTCTTCGAGTATTATGGAATTTTCAGTGAAAACATACAATGAATAAATTTGACAACAGAAGTCGAGGTTGCTTTTTAAAATTTTCATACAACGTTCAATTTTAAAAACATTACATTTGTTTTCGTTTTTATTACTTAAATTTCTTAAAAAACTTCAATTTTTTCTTTTATGTTGTTGTTTTTTGGTACAAATTGTGAAATAATTTCAATATTCCCACGCATACTTTCAAATTTATAAACGCGTTCACCTTTGCTTCTTCGTTCAATCTTATTTATTCCATATTTATTTTGATTTTCTTCGAGTATTATGGAATTTTCAGTGAAAACATACAATGAATAAATTTGACAAAAGAAGTCGAGGTTGCTTTTTAATATTTTCATACAACGTTCAATTTTAAAAACATTACATTTGTTTTCGTTTTTACTACTTAAATTTCTTAAAAAACTTCAATTTTTTCTTTTATGTTGTTGTTTTTTTTTTTGGTACAAATTGTGAAATAATTCCAATATTCCCACGCATACTTTCAAATTTATAAACGCGTTCACCTTTGCTTCTTCGTTCAATCTTATTTATTCCATATTTATTTTAATCTTCTTCGAGTATTATGGAATTTTCAGTGAAAACATACAATGAATAAATTTGACAAAAGAAGTCGAGGTTGCTTTTTAAAATTTTCATACAACGTTTAATTTTAAAAACTTTACATTTGTTTTCGTTTTTATTACTTAAATTTCTTAAAAAACTTCAATTTTTTCTTTTATGTTGTTGTTTTTTTTTTTGGTACAAGTTGTGAAATAATTCCAATATTCCCACGCATACTTTCAAATTTATAAACGCGTTCACCTTTGCTTCTTCGTCCAATCTTATTTATTCCATATTTATTTTAATCTTCTTCGAGTACTATGGAATTTTCAGTAAAATCATACAATGAATAAATTTGACAAAAGAAGTCGAGGTTGCTTTTTAATATTTTCATACAACGTTCAATTTTAAAAACTTTACAGTTGTTTTCGATTTTATTACTTACATTTCTTAAAAATCTTCAATTTTTTTTTTTATGTTGTTGTTTTTTTTTTGGTACAAATTGTGAAATAATTTCAATATTCCCACGCATACTTTCAAATTTATAAACGCGTTCACCTTTGCTTCTTCGTCCAATCTTATTTATTCCATATTTATTTTAATCTTCTTCGAGTATTATGGAATTTTCAGTGAAAACATACAATGAATAAATTTGACAAAAGAAGTCGAGGTTGCTTTTTAATATTTTCATACAACGTTCAATTTTAAAAACATTACATTTGTTTTCGTTTTTATTACTTAAATTTCTTAAAAATCTTCAATTTTTTTTTTTATGTTGTTGTTTTTTTTTTTGGTACAAATTCTGAAATAATTTCAATATTCCCACGCATACTTTCACATTTATAAACGCGTTCACCTTTGCTTCTTCGTTCAATCTTATTTATTCCATATTTATTTTAATCTTCTTCGAGTATTATGGAATTTTCAGTGAATACATACAATGAATAAATTTGACAAAAGAAGTCGACGAGGTTGTTTTTTAAACTTTCATACAACGTTCAATTTTAAAAACTTTACATTTGTTTTCGTTTTTATTACTTAAATTTCTTAAAAAACTTCAATTTTTTCTTTTATGTTGTTGTTTTTTTTTTTAGTACAAATTGTGAAATAATTTCAATATTCCCACGCATACTTTCAAATTTCTAAACGCGTTCACCTTTGCTTCTTCGTTCAATCTTATTTATTCCATATTTATTTTAATCTTCTTCGAGTATTATGGAATTTTCAGTGAAAACATACAATGAATAAATTTGACAAAAGAAGTCGAGGTTGCTTTTTAAAATTTTCATACAACGTTCAATTTTAAAAACATTACATTTGTTTTCGTTTTTATTACTTAAATTTCTTAAAAAACTTCAATTTTTTATTTTATGTTGTTGTTTTTTTTATGGTACAAATTCTGAAATAATTTCAATATTCCCACGCATACTTTCAAATTTATAAACGCATTCACCTTTGCTTCTTCGTTCAATCTTATTTATTCCATATTTATTTTGATTTTCTTCGAGTATTATGGAATTTTTAGTGAAAACATACAATGAATAAATTTGACAAAAGAAGTCGAGGTTGCTTTTTAAAATTTTCATACAACGTTCAATTTTAAAAACATTACATTTGTTTTCGTTTTTATTATTTAAATTTCTTAAAAAACTTCAATTTTTTCTTTTATGTTGTTGTTTTTTTTTTTTTTGGTACAAGTTGTGAAATAATTTCAATATTCCCACGCATACTTTCAAATTTATAAACGCGTTCACCTTTGCTTCTTCGTCCAATCTTATTTATTCCATATTTATTTTAATCTTCTTCGAGTATTATGGAATTTTCAGTGAAAACATACAATGAATAAATTTGACAAAAGAAGTCGAGGTTGCTTTTTACAATTTTCATACAACGTTTAATTTTAAAAACTTTACATTTGTTTTCGTTTTTATTACTTAAATTTCTTAAAAAACTTCAATTTTTTTTTTTATGTTGTTTAATGATGCATCAACCGCTTTGCAAGTTAATTATTAGTGATTCAGGTAAGTTATAGGTTGTTGCACAGTAGGGTGGACTTTATTTATACTCTATGAAAAATTTTTCAGGTCGGACATGATTGTAAGGAGTATCGGGAATTCGCTGATGGTGATATTGCCCGATCTGGTCGGTAAAAAGATCACACACTTCTTTGACCTCGTCAGACCGCTGATTGCATTCAAGTTTCATTCGGTGAGCACCACCGTTAAAATTTTGTCAATGAATTGAAAAACTCTGCCATTAATATCGTCGCTCGAAACAATGCCTGTATTGCAGATTTTAAACAGAACGAACAACATCTTCGAATTGGTAACCGTGGAGCCGATTCTCACGGAACGACCGTCCGATCGGCACAGAAACGAGATTTTCTTGAGCGACGAGCTCGACTCGGTGGACGACAGAACTTTGAGATTAAAAGGTATTATATTTGCCTTTTTACACGGTAACCGAACTGTCTGGTTTTTGTTAAAAAGTACAGTTTTGCTCGATTACAATTTAATATCGCTTACCTTTCCCTTCGTACAAGTATTTCAGTTGTTTTTACTATGTTAGTTTTGTTGGGAAATCGCAAACGAAGGAATGAGAACTCTTCGCGAGTAGAACCTGCGAGCTATCAAAAGACAATCACGAGTAACGAACTGAGTGAACAAAAACCAAGGATTTTTTCAAATTTCTTATTCCTCGCGTATAATGTTCGTCGGTTAAAGTCGGTTAAATTATAATATTTCACCGATGAGCGTTAAATGAACCTTTCTGAAAAATGTCCACGATATTCTTCAGGCCAGATGATATACATGGATAACTGGAAGATGATGATGTATCTCGGTACTCCCGTTATGCCGGACCTGAATGCCTTGATCGCGACAGGCCTCTACATAAATGATCTTTCTATGCATGATTTCAGCAGGTACGGTGTATTTTACAATATTTTTTAATTCCCTTGAATTCTTACACGTTTCAAAGTGTAACTGAAACGATTCGATGCTTTGTTCTTGCGTTCGTCCCTCGTCGTACGTTTGGTATATTACAGTCGGTCAAAAAAGTATTTGTACACCTTATTCTTTGATGATATCTTTATACAGGGTGCAATGGGGGATTCTAGAGGCCAAAATAAGACGATAATCAAGAGTACCAATTTGTTGATGGAGGCTTCGTTAAAAAGTTATTAACGTTTAAAGTTTTGCCTGTACTAAATTTTTTTCTAAAAAATGGGTAGGATTTCGGGGGTATGGCTATTCAACAAAAATGATTGTAATTGATCTCTGCAATCGAAAATAATTTTTTCAGAACGATTTGAAACACGTGAAATTTCAGGGAAATCATTCATTCATGATCAGACATTATATTTGCAGTAATGAATTTTTTTCTCGAAACTGGGTAGGATTTCGAAGGTATGTCTATTCAACAAAAATGATTGTAATTGATCTCTGCAATCGAAAATAATTTTTTCAGAACGATTTGAAACACGTGAAATTTCAGGGAAATCATTCATTCATGGTCAGATATTATATTTGCAGTAACAAATTTTTTTCTCGAAACTAGGTAGGATTTCGAAGGTATGTCTATTCAACAAAAATGATTGTAATTGATCTGTGCAACCGAAAATAATTTTTTCAGAACGATTTGAAACACGTGAAATTTCAGGGAAATCATTCATTCATGATCAGGCATTATATTTGCGATAACGAATTTTTTTCTCGAAACTGGGTAGGAATTTGGGGATATGTCTATTCACCAAAAATAATTGTAATTGGTCCCCACAATCAAAAGTAATTTTTTTAGAACGATTTGAAATTTTTTAATTTTGTCGAAAAATTTCACACAGTCCCGAATTTTTTTCTAGAAAGTGGTTAGGATTTCGAGGTTATGTCTATCCAACAAAAATGATTATAATCGACCCTTGCAATCGGAAATAATTTTTTTAGAACGATTTAAAAAATTTTTTTTTCGTTGAAAAATTTGGGCACCTACCCCCTGTCGATTTTCCTTAAAAATTCGTTTTTGATTTTTAATAATTTCGCTTGTCGTCCTACAGAAAAGTTGTTCAATACTTTTCTGTAGGTTCCTATGGGCTCTACTTCAGAAAAGAGTTTCATTGAAATATATTCACTATTGTAGGAGTTATGGCTGTTTGAAGATTGTACCATTTTTATGGGGTTTTTCTCGTTTTGCAGGGTCAAGAATCAACTTTTCGGATATTTTTAGAATTTCTACATATTCTCCACCAAAATACGCGTAATTTGTTTTTTTAAACATTAAAATCGTCCAATCCGTTCAGGAGTTATGACATTTTAAAAATTCGCATGCAGGGAAGCATTTCTGATCTCACATCAGATTTTCGCTAAGGAATTTTTTTCTCGAAAGTGGTTAGGATTTCGGGGTTATGTCTATTCATCAAAAATGATTGTAATTGGCCCCCGCAACCGAAAATAATTTTTCCAGAATGATTTGAAATTTTTTAATCTAAGTTTTTGATAATTTTTTAATCTTTAAGTCTCAAGCAAGAAATTTATATTCTTGATTTTCGTCTTATTCTGGCCTCTAGAATGTCCCATTGAAATTTTTCCCAGAGTTGGCCGAACTCCCTGTATATGAATGAACTCAATGTCAATGAGTCTATGTGATGCAGTCGAGTGTGATGGAACTCAAGTGTCAATGCGAACCCCAGTGTTCCACGGAACCCACTTTGGGAAACACTGGCTTAAAGTAATCTGACGAGACAGGGAATGTTCGTGACGACTGTTTTGTAAGTTGTACAGAAACGAATGGATGCGTGTTACAGGGATCTAATGCTGGCTGGTACGCAGCAATCGGTAGAATTGAAACTAGCCCTGGATCAAGAGCAACTGAAGAGCAAAAAGTTGGAGGAGTCTATGAGGAAGCTGGACGAAGAGATGAAGCGTACGGACGAACTGCTTTATCAGATGATTCCGAAACAAGTGGCGGATCGTTTGAGAAACGGAGAGAGTCCTATAGACACGTGCGAGGTAAAAAAAACTACTTTTCCTTAACGAACACTTGCATTACAAAATTTTCCTATAAATCTGTAACGAGTTTGTTCGCGTTTCTTTAAGAACAGAGGCGACGAAGTGGAGCATGTCGTAGAATAACTCTTGCAAACAATTTTTTCCATTTTTCAAATGAAAAATAATGAATTTTCTAACTTCCACACTTGTTCCTTTACTTTTTCTACCCATGGCAATGAAGCGTTAAAACGAGAAGTTATAAATAGAAATTAAAGCTTCAAGTAGTCAGAAACAAATGCCCATCGAATTTATAGATTGCATTTGTTTTAGTTGGCTCGTAGCTTGAACGAATAATTTCGTGACGTGAAAACGAGTAAAGATTTATTGTAACTCGTTTTTATGCAATTATAAATAAAAATTTTTCAATTTTATTTCACGATTTTGTTACATTGATCTGTAAACTGTGTATATCTAAACAGAAAGCTTTAAAAGAACCTTCGTTATCTTATTATTTCATTTATCTTTGCCGCATTATCGACCGAGCTAATAATTTTGCGACCCACTCTATATGGAAAAAATATAATGGGAGATTCTAGAGGCAAAAATAAGACGAAAATCAAGAATACCAATTTGTTGATTGAGGCTTCGTTAAAAAGTTATTAACGTTTAAATTAAAGCGGACAGTTGCGTACGCGTGACAGTGGTTCTCACTCGCGCAGCTGTTCGCAGATCGCCGTTCTACACGCGGAACTTTAAACGTTAATAACTTGTTAACGAAACCCTAATCAACAAATTAGTATTCTTGATTTTCGTCTTATTTTTGCCTATCGAGGTGGTCGAACACCCTGTATAAGATATTACTCTGTAAACCTCCGAGGAAAAAAAACGTTAATTTCGAAATATCGATGAAATTACAGTACTTTTATGTAAAACAGATCGTTAAATTTTGCCCTTGATCGTACATAATATTCCGATATTTTAAAAACGATTAATTACTACGTTTCGTTTGTTCATTGTGGACTGTTTCAGATGTTCGATAGCGTGTCAATTTTGTTCTCGGACGTAGTCACGTTCACCGAGATCTGCAGCAGGATTACCCCAATGGAGGTCGTGTCCATGTTAAATGCTATGTATTCTCTTTTCGACACATTAACCGAAAGGAACCGGGTGTATAAGGTATTCTTAGGTAGTAATAGTTAGCATTCATTTGTCCTCGCACCATGCGCTTGCTTCCTTTAGAAAACAGCTCGTAAATTTCTTTTACAAGAATCACCTTTCTGGCACGTTTCAATTAATCTGTTTTGCGTAGGATATTAAGAGGGGGAACCACTGACGAACTGAAAAAATCGAAATTGTTTTTGTTTACCTCTTTTTAGTGTTAGGGTTCTATAAATATAAATTATATTTTATAAATACGGTGATTCCTAATACTATTCTCTTCGATTGCACCTCCGGGATTTTCGATCGAATAATTAATTCCTACTTTGTGTTAAAAGAAATATTTACTTTTTCGCAAGTTTTTCAGATCTTTTCTTCAAAGTTCCACCATTTTATAATAAATTATTATTTTTATAAATCCCTACGTGCAACTGAAACTACTGTCTTATAGTTTAAGAAAATTGCACGATTTCTTGTTGTAGAATTTCTAGTGAAAAATTACACGTTCGGACCGTTTCCAACAAATTTTTTGGAGGCCTCTCACACTAGTTCCTATTATGTCTATAATAATTAATATTTTTATACGAAACTTTTACAAAATGTAGTTGAACAAATGTATTTTCGAAAACATTGAACATTTATTAGAAAATGTTTCCAAGTTACTCCCAAAAAATTCTTGAAAATTGCTTTTATTTTCAGTCGTCACAGTGGTTTCCCCCCTTAATCGTTTCGTTTCTTTTCTGCGTGAATTCTTGAATATCGTTTTTTTCATCAGGTCGAAACGATCGGCGACGCATACATGGTGGTGTCCGGTGCACCAGTGAAAGAAAACGATCATGCGGACCGTGTTTGCGACATGGCGCTCGACATGGTCGAAGCCATCACGGATCTTAAAGATCGTTCTACAGGTAGGACTGCTGGCAAATGTTCCAAACGTGAGTGCAATTATTATTTATCGACGAATAATTTTCTAATCAGAAATATTTTAATACATTTCCCTCGTAGTACTCGTGGCGGTAATTATCTTGAAATTTTTTTCAATAAATTTCGTTAACGAAACCAAATAAGGAGATTCTAAGCATTTTATTACTTCATGGTAATAAAAGTTTATAATATAAAGATTTTGCATAAAATTGGTGGTAATTAACCCTTTGCACTCCAATGGCGCCCCCCACGGCGATATACAGCGTATATGGCCACACCTGGGGAAAATTTTAATGGGAGTTTCTAGGGGCCAGAATAAGACGAAAGTCAAGAATACCAATTTGTTGATTGAGGCTTCGTTAAGAAATTATTAAAAAATTAAATTACAAAATTTCAAATCATTCACGGAAAAATTATTTCTTGTTGCAGGGGTTAATTGCAATCATTTTTCGTGAATAGACATATCCCCGAATTCCTACGCACTTTCAAGAAAAAAATTCCTCACAGAAAGTATAATTTCTGGCCAGATATGTTACCCCGACAATTTCATTCAAATCTTCAAAACATCATAACTCCTGAACGGATTAGATGATTTTAATGTTTCGAACTGCCAACGACGCGTATTTTAGCGAGGAATATGTAGAAATTGCAAAAATATTCGAAAAATTGATCCTTGACTCAGCAAAATGAGAAAAACCCCATAAAAATGGTCCAATTTTCAAACAGTAATAATTCTTACAATACTGAATATATTTCAATGAAACTTTTTTCTGAAGTAGAGCTCATGGGTACCTACAAAAAAGTGTTAGACAACTTTTCTGTAGGGCGTCATACAAAATTATTAAAAATCAACAACGAATTTTTAAGAAAAATCGATAGGAGGTAGCTGCTGAAATTTTTCGGCGAAATTAAAAAATTTCAAATCGTTCTAAAAAAAATATTTTTGGTTGTAGGGGTTAATTACAATCATTTTTGGTGAAGAGTCATATCTCCGACATCCTACTCATTTCCTAGAAAAAAATTCTAGAATGTGTGAAATTTTTCGACAAAATTAAAAAATTTCAAATCGTTCTGGAAAAAATATTTTCAGTTGCAGGGGTCAATTACAATCATTTTTGATCATTATACATACCCTCGAAATCCTACTCAGTTTCGAGAAAAAAATTCCTTACCGAAAATATAGTTTCTGACCAGAAATGCTGCCCGAAAATTTCATGCGAATCTTTAAAATGTCATAACTCCTGAACGGATTGGACGATTTTAATGTTTAAAAAAGCAAACTAAGCGTATTTTGCTAGAGAATATGTAGAAATTGCAAAAATATTCGAAAAGTTGATCCTTGACCCCGTAAAATGAGAAAAACCCCATAAAAATGGTCCAATTTTCAAACAGCAATAACTCTTACAATAGTTAATATATTTCGATGAAACTTTTTTCTGAAGTAGAGCTCATGAATATCTACAAAAAAGTATTAGACAACTTTTCTGTAGGGAGTCAAACAAAATTATTAAAAATCAACAACGAATTTTTAAGAAAAATCGATAAGGGGGTAGAATTATAATATAAAAGTAAATTAACAAAACAAACGAAGAAATTTTAAATTACAGACATTTTTAAATTTCATTGGTGAGAAAAGACAATTTTAATATTCTTTAAATAGGCGTTACAAAATTGTACTCGAGTAGCCAGTTAGGTCTATTAAAGTGAATTCTTGGAGTGCAAAGGGTTAATGCAGAGTAATTTAGAAACGAATAGGCAGACGAGTTTCCCTCTGCAAGCGATCGAAATACAATTGCTGTTTGCTTTTTTCTAGGTCTCCATCTTCAAATACGAGTTGGAATTCACAGCGGCGCCGTGGTGGCTGGCATCGTCGGCTTAAAAATGCCGCGATATTGTCTCTTCGGTGATTCAGTGAACACTGCATCGCGAATGGAGGCGACCAGTCAGGCGATGCAAATTCATATATCGCAATCCACGCGAGAACTATTATCGCCGTCGTACAAAGTGAAGGAACGAGGGGAGATAGAGGTGAAGGGCAAAGGTACGAAAAAGGATATTCGAATATCTTAACAAAATCCTAATCATTTTCGAGAAAAAAATTCGAGAAGGTGTGAAATTTTTCGACAAAATTAAAAAATTTCAAATCGTTCTGGAAAAATTATTTACAGTCGCAGAGGTCAATTGTAATCATTTTTGGTCAACAGACATAGCACCGAATTCCTACCCACTTTCGAGAAAAAAATTCCTTACCAAAAATATCATTTCTGGCCAGAAGTGTTACCCCGAAATTTCGTGTGAATCTTTAAAACGCCATAACTTTTGAACGGATGGGACAATTTTAATGTTTAAAAAAGCAAATTACGCGTATTTTAGTGTAGAATATGTATAAATCGTAAAAATATTCGAACAGTTGGTCCTCGACACCGCAAAATGAGAAAAACCCCATTAAAATGGTCCAATTTTCAAACGTCCATAACTCCTACTATAGCGAATATATTTCAATGAAACTTTTTCCTGAAGTTGTGCTCATGGGTATCTACAAAAAAGTATTAGACAACTTTTCGGTAGGGCACCAAACAAGATTATTAAAAATACAAAATGAATTTTTAAGAAAAATCGATAGGGGGTAGCTGCTGAAATTTTTCAGCGAAAAAATAAATTTTAAATCGTTCTAGAAAAAATACCCTCGGCTGCAGGGGTCAATTACAATTATTTTTGGTGAAGAGTCATATCCCCGATATCCTACTCATTTCCTAGAAAAAAATTCGAGAAGGTGTGAAATTTTTCGACAAAATTAAAAAATTTCAAATCGTTCTGGAAAAATTATTTTCAGTTGCAGAGATTAATTACAATCATTTTTGGTCATTAGACATACCCCCGATATCCTACCTACTTTCTAGAAAAAAATTCAGTTCGGGCGGAACTTTGAACGTTAATAACTTTTTAATGAAGCCTCAGTCAAGAAATTGATATTCTTGATTTTCGTCTTATTTTGGCCTCTAGAATCTCCCATTAAAATTTTGAGAAACCTTTAGAGATACGTTTAAATATCGCCAAGGACTACAACGTATCCAAAGTTGAACATGATTTGAAAACTTGCTTTAAAAGGTGTTCGATCTCGTGAGGAATGACCTGATAGTGTTGAAAAGCACTGATGCGAACTATTCGTATTTTAGGGACGATGAAAACCTACTGGCTGGAAAAGAGGGAGTACAGGTCATCGTCGACGAAGGGGATTACTATTCAAGAACCACCGCAGTGGCACACGAGGAGCATCGAGAAGCGAGTTTCAGCGGGAACAACCGGTACCTTCACAACACCGTCTATGTTCGACAACCAACATTGTTTAGACACGTCCTCCAGACGTGGTTCCAAGATGGTCTCTCCAGCACTCCCTGATTCCTCGTTTCTTCCCGAAGAAAGAAGAATCTATTCGCCGATCACGTTTCAGGACGTTGCTCGAAGATCAGTCGCAAATTCGCCAACGAAGAACACCGATACGAAGGGTAGGTCGATAACAACTTAAGGGAGTATTGCTGTCTAGGCTGTCATTTCTTCGGCCTTTTTTTGTGATTTTTTTTTTAACGACAGGTAGGTTGTTTTGTAATGAAATTTTGCAGAAATATTTATTTGTCTTATAGGAATGTATAGTATTTTTTTCATCAAAAAATATTAAAAATTGCGGGAGTTATAGCTTCTTGTTTAAAAAAACGCATTTAAACTGACTTACATGATATTTCAAGATCTAGCAGACCGATTTACTTCAAATTTGGAGAGAATATTCAACAGACACGCCTTTATCGCTGGAACTAGAGATTTAAAAAAATATTGAGTTTTACTATTTTGTTTGATACGCTAAAGACGAAAGAACGATTAACAAATAGAAATCTGAAACTTGAAGCGTTGCCATTTCTTTATTTATCAGGATTCTGACTTCTCCCTAGTTCCTGCTATAACTACAACCTTCCTTATGACGATACTTTAACCCCCTCTGTTTCAAATTATCTGGAATCCTGGAAGCTATTGGAGCACCTTTTCCAAAAGAGCCATTAAATAAGAAGTTATAATTCCCACGATTTTTAATATTTATCCATGAAAAAAATATTGTATATGCTTATAAGATGAATAAATATATCTGCAAAGTCTCAGTATAAAACAGCTTATCTATCATTAAAAAAAAAATCACAAAAAGGGCCGTGAAATTGACAGTCTAGACAGCAATACCTCCTTAAGAAAGCATACTACTAAAGCACGCGAGTCGTTTACTTATGTGGGGTCCCGTTGATAAAATGGAAAGGGTAAGGAGAGGGGAGCATTTGAACAATCACAAGAGAACAAATAATACTACATGATGTAGCCTGTTCTATCAAACAACTTTTGTATGAAGATTTTTTTAATAACTACAACTGCTTCCGAGATATCTTGCTGAATTCATTTAAATAAGACACTATATACAGGGTGGTCGGCCACCCCTGGAAACAATTTTAATGAGGGATTCTAGAGGCCAAAATAAGACGAAAATCAAGAATACCAATTTGTTGACGGAGTCTTCGTTAAAAAGTTATTAACCATTAAATTAAACAACTTCAAATCGTTTTGGAAAAATTATTTTTAGTTGCAGGGGTCGATTATAATCATTTTTGGTCATTGCACGTAACCCCGAAATCCTACGCATTTTCGAGAAAAAAATTCCTAATCGAAAATGTAATTTATGGCCAGAAATGTTGCCCGAAAATTTCATGTGAATCTTTAAAATGTCATAACTTCTGAACGGATTGACGGATTTTAATGTTTAAAAAAGCAAACTACGCGTATTTTGCTAGAGAATATGTAGAAATTGCAAAAATATTCGAAAAGTTGATTCTTGAACCCAAAAAATGAGAAAAACCCAATAAAAATGGTCCAATTTTCAAACGGCCATAACTCTTACAATAGTAAAGGTATTTCATTGAAATTTTTTCCTAAAGTAGTGCTCATGGGTAACTACAAAAAAGTATTAGACAACTTTTCTGTAGGGCGTCAAACAAAATGATTAAAAATGAAAAACGAATTTTTAAGAAAAATCGACAAGGGTCCCCTTTTTGGACGAAAAAAAAATTTCAAATCGTTCTAAAAAAAATATTTTCGGCTGTAGGGGTCAATCACAATAATTTTCGGTGAAGAGACATATCGCTGAAATCCTACTCATTTCCTAGAAAAAAATTCAGTACGTGCAGACCTTTAAACGTTAATAACTTTTTAATTAAGCCTCCATCAACAAATTAGTATTCTTGATTTTCGTCTTATTTTGGCCTCTAGAATCTCCCATTAAAATTTTTTCCCAGGAGTAGCCGAACACCCTGTATACTAATGGAAGGTCGGTCGAGCGCTTGCGAGAGAAACGATCCCTCTGGTGGCGAGCATGGGAAGTGACGCCACAAATATTACATCATAGTAACCACTAGAGTTATGAATGAATGTTCACAGATAAAATTTCCAATGTATCACGGCAGCATTGTCAAAAAATTGATGCAACTGCTACATCTCTATAGTTCCTCCTTCCAACTACCGACACCCCGTTTGTATTGTTGGACGCTACGATTTGTATTTTTTACAATAAATAAATATTTGCAGATTGTAGGTCGAACTCGATGGGAGCAGTGATCACCAGGAACATGGATATGTTTAGCTCCCTTCTGAACGACACGGAGGAACACTTTCGTCAGCACAGGGACAGCCTGTCCCCTCGCTTGGAGAACCAGTCGCCCGGACAGCAAACGAAGTCGGAAGTACAAGTGAACGCGAGTTCAAGCTCGGTGTTCGAGGAATCGTACGAGAACAGGGCGTCTTCCGTGGACGCGAACGTTCTGAAGCGAGAAAAGGACGTGTTCTGCAAGAAAGGCAAAGGATATCACGCGCCGTTTCACAGCGACGTCAGCAACTCGCAGTCGTTGACGCAACAGGATCAATGCTGTCCTGGCTTCACCATGTCGAAGAGTGGTAAAATGCGTCACAACAACGGTTGCAGCATCGTCTAATAGAGAAATCTGTCAAGTTCAACGATCGATTTGCCTTCTGGACGAGTCCTACAAACTCCCGACGAAGATCAGCCGAGCTCATATTCTCCGATAAAAAAATTTGATCTCCGCTTCTCGATTAGTTGAAAATTTATAACGAGATTCGTTACGATTATATTTCTTGGAAGAACTCGAACTTTTACCGATAGAGCCTGCGTTAATAGTTGCCATAAACTGTACTCGGTTCAATGAGAACTGGCGGGAAATATAAACAGCCAGGGATAAAGCGTCATGCCCAGATCCCTACATAGTAGGAAGAAAGCTAATTTTCTGAAGAAAAAGTACTTATTCTCGATATTAATGTAATATTAATATTATTACATAACAGTGTAAATAAGGAGGGAAATGAAAATACAAATTAAGTTATGGAAAACTATATTCCGACATTTAATTTATCTATTTATTACTATACAGGGTGTTTGGCCAACCCTGGGAAAAATTTTAACGAGAGATTCTAGAGGCCAAAATAAGACGAAAATCAAGAATACTAATTTCTTGATGGAGGCTTCGTTAAACAGTTATTAACAAAATTATTAATAAAATTTGTCCACCTACACGAATTTTTTTCTCACAAGTGCGTAGGATTTTGGGGGTATGTCTTTTAACCAAAAATGCTTGTAATTGACTCCTGCAACTGAAAATATTTTTTCCAGAACGATTTGAAATTTTTTAATTTCACCGAAATTTCAGCACTTATTCGAATTTTTTTCTTGAAACTGAATAGAACTTCGAGGGTATGTGTATTCACCTAAAATTATTGTAATTGATCCCCACAGCTAACAATAATTTTTCCAAAACGATTTGAAATTTTTTTTTTCTGTCGAAAAATTACACACCTTTTCGAATTTTTTTCTAGAAACTGAGTAGAATTTCGAGGGTATGTGTATTCACCAAAAATACTTGTAATTGACTCCCGCAATTGAAAATATTTTTTTCAGAATGATTTAAAATTTTTTAATTTCGCCAAAAAATTTTTAGTAGGCATGGAACTTTAAATGTTAATAAGTTTTTAAAGAGGGCTCAATCAACAAATTGGTGTTCTTGATTTTCGTCTTATTTTGGCCTCTAGAATCTCTCATTAAAATTTTTCCTAGGGGTGGCTGAACACCCTGTATACATGGCCTTATCCTAATAGTGAAGGGAGAGAAAAAGAGATAAGACAGAAAGACGGAAAAACGAAACTGGAAAATATTTAGCTTAGGGAAAGTTTAGCTACAGTGAAAGAGAGTAATAAAAGTGAAGAGGTCTTCCAACAAAAAATAGGGCAATTTAAGCAAATAGAGAGACAAACAAATTCAATTAAATATCTGGTTTATTTACACTATTGTATTTTGTAATTTTTAAGTGTATGATACCTTTTTAGTTTGGACTTGGAAAAGGAGCTCCTGAGATAATAACTGAGTCACACTCGACATAGGAGTGCAAAGGGTAAACTTTCTGTTTATATTTTCCGCCAGTTCTCATTGAACTGGGTATAGTATCGTACCCTGGCGAATACATGAAATGGGAACAAAGAAGAAAGCGTCTAGAGTCGGGATAGAAAAACTCTCAACCATTCGAAGTTGCTTTCATAAGCAAGAATAAAACACCCAACTGGTCGGGCAAATTTTATTCACGAATAACGAATAGAAATTTTAGATTTGACTCGTGAATTAACTTCTACGTACGTTTCATTCGTAAATTCATTTATAGATTAGAGAACTTTTCTATTAACGAACTTTTTAAACCAACGTTCGAGTTCAAACCTAGTTTACCAACGAGTCTGACATTTTTATTCGTTGTTCGAAGGTAAAATTCGTCAAACTCTGACCGTGGAAGAGACGATTTCGAGGCGTAAAATTTTTCTGACCCGACCGTACGAGTTTCTGATTCTGAGATTTAAAAATAAAAATGAACACATAAATCGTCGATCGAACAAAGATGATATTCTGCAATTTTGCGAAAATTGCATTCGGAAGTGTCTTAAATGTAATATATAGAATATAGTCGTCACGCATGTTAATCTCAATTTATATTATCGAAGCGACGACGAGTCAAGTTGGTTGGAAAACGCCACGCGCGCTGTTTTTCCAGCTTCTCTGCGAATTCAATTTTACTTTCACGAAGACAGTTTGTAACGTATGCAGGCTGTTGGGCCACCTCTAGAAAAAAATTTAGTGGAAGATTCTAGAGGCCAAAATAAGACGGAAATCAAGAACACCAATTTGTTGATGGAGGCTTCGTTACAAAGTTAACAATTAAATTCGAAAATTTCAAATCGTTCTAAAAAAATTATTTTTGCTTGCGGGGGTCAATTACAATCATTTTTGGTGAATACACATATCCCCGAAATTCTACCCAATTTCGAGAAAAAAATTCATTACCGAAAATATGTCTGATTATAAATGAATGATTCCCACGAAATTTTACGTGTTCCAAATCGTTCTAAAAAAATTATTTTTGGTTGCAGGGGTCAATTATAATCATCTTTGGTCAATAGACATACTACGGAATTCCTACCCACTTTCTAGAAAAAAATTCAGAAAGGTGTGAAATTCTTCGACAAAATTAAAAAATTTTAAATCGTTATGAAAAAATTATTTTTGGTTTCGGGGGTCAATTACAATCATTTTTGGTGAATAATCCTACCCCCGAAATCCTACCCACTTTCGAGAAAAAAATTCAGTACGTGCAGAACTTTAAATAACTTTTTAACGAAGTCTCAATCAACAAATTGTTATTCTTGATTTTCGTCTTATTTTGGTCTCTGGAATTTCTCGTTAGAATTTTTCCTAGAGGTGGCGGGACACCCTGTATAATTTAAAATTCGTCGAAAGCACGAATCATTGGAAATCTTTGACAATTAATACTTTGATGGCCGCTGTCACATGTACGTGATTTTACCGCATCGGTTATTATCTGTTTAATATGTTATGTTTGTCGAGGATCAAATTTTGTCTCGTGTGCTCATTATGACATTCAAAAGTTTATAATTCCTTATAATAATATTCCTAGCATCTTCGTGTGCGTCAGTTCTGTAATGTGAATATAGAAAGTTGTTTCAAGCTGTTCGTACGAAATCAATCGACGAATCGTCTTCGAAAACAGTCGATAGTTAAATTAATCAAAAATCTTAATTCCCGTAAATTCAGAAACAGTTCGTAACGAAAATTTCCGAGGACGAAGAAATATATGAAGCTACTGTCTTTGGTATTATTTACGACGATATCGACCAGCTATGTGACTTAATGAAATTGATATTTGTATGTTTGCTTAACGATAAAACTGCTCGATATTTCAGTGAAATGCATAATAAATTCTCGATTGTTCGCTTGCCGAAGATTCTTTATGATTACGAAAATGAATAATTAGACACGCGTTGCTCAAACTGATTGCTGTCCAATATAATAAAAAACACACTTTGTTCCAAATACGTTTGTGATCTGTCGCGTACTCTGCGAATACACCGGGTTTTCATTTATATTGATTTGTCGGTTTTTGAACTGTTACTCTGTGTTTCAGTTTAATGAAAAAAGATGTGAGAAGTAATATATGGGTAATAAACATATTATATATTTTGAATATAAAGAAACAAGTGAATGTATTCTCTAAAGCTCACGCTATGTACCTTTACGTACCTTTTTAATCGTCTTTACTTGATTTCTTAGGAAAGAAATATTTCTTAAACGATTAGTGAGCAAAAATAGAGAAAACGTTGTTACGGTATAGTCAAATCGATAAATATCGATACCAGCCCGCAAATTCTAATACCGAATCGAATAGTATCAAAGATGTAGGTATCAAAAAGTATCGATACCTATTTGATACTTAAAAGCTATCGATACTCGTTTGAGACAATTTATGAGAATTTCAATACCCGTTTTATATTTTTCGAAATGTTCAATATTCATTTGAAAATTCAATGAAACATTTATATTTCTCTTCTATTAAAAATTATTAATATAATAATAGCAATAATATTAAACTAAAGTTCTCATTTTTATTTTTCAATTATACAAACAATACAGATTACAATTTTTATCGAATTAGAACTGCTTAACTAACAACTGTAAGTATTATATATAAGTTCTAATTGGGAATATGTTATTTAGATGATCGGGAGTTCACAAGAAAGAATATTCAGATAATAGATAGTGCGATAACGCACATTCCAATGAAGGATGTCATACTCACAACATAAAATTTTGCTTTGTATTTACCATCTAATCCTACCCACTTTCGAGAAACAAATTCGAGTAGGTGGACAAATGTTTCAATAAAATTAAAAAATTTTAATACCAAACCTACTGCGATTGGTCAAATGACCCTTTTTAAAATTTCGTTTAGAAATTCTAACACAGAATATTATTTTAACGCCATTCAACTTCACGACTTTTCTTATAGTATACGTACAATGAATTTTACAATATTCACTTCTATTCTTATTGTTTGTTTCCTGAGAAAAATATGTAGTCTGTCTTGCATACTATGAACGGTCATTTGACCGGTTCAATGATTTATATTTTTCTGTAAAAGAACTAGACAAAATTTGGTACCAAATTCTGGTTAACTTACGATGTAAACAGGAAATATATTTATAGCAAAGACGAAAGAAATCTACAGTTTTCACTGTCTTAGAACAGTCTAACAACGTCTATTAAAAATACTACAACTTTAAATGCGTGCAGTTCCGAAACTACTAGTGTTTTATTAATTATTGAGCCATTGTTAGAAGCGGCAAAGCCTACCCTTTGAAATGGCTTTTGGTTTATGTCGATCCGACTTTCCGTTTTCGAGATATCATCTTGTAAAGACAATCGTAATTTTTAAAATTCCGCTACGCCTGACTCTCCGCCTTACGAAAGCCTATTAACGCGTATTAAAAATACTAAAAACTTTCGATGCGTACAGTTCCGAAACTACTAGTGTTTTATTAATCATTGAGCCACTGATGGAAGCAGCAAAGCCTCCCCTTCAAAATGGCTTTTGGTTTTTGTCGATCCGACTTCCCGTTTTCGAGATATCGTAATTTATGTAAATAGGCAATTTTGAAAAAATTCTCTTATGGCGCTTCCCGTGTTACGGCAGACTACTAACGCGCATTAAATTACTAAAAACTTTAATTAACTGCAGTTTCGAAATTATTAGTATTTTTTCCATGATCGAGCCACTGTTAGCAGCGGCAAAGCCTCCTCTTTGAAATGGTTTTTGGTTTTTGTCGATCTGACTTTCCGTTTTCGAGATATCGTAATTTATGTAAAGGGGTAATTTTTTAATTTTCAGTATCTCTGTCTCCGTCTGCCGCGTCGCGTTGTACCTCTTTGTCGCACGTGAGTCGTGCCCGAGTGACCTAGTTCCGGCGTAGTATTTCCAAGAATTTACTACGCACTGCTTACTATCTACACGCGCGGGGGATGAATGAACTCGCGCGAGCGCAACAAAAACGTAAACAAACCCTATCTCCGAAACCAGCCATCCGATCGACGCGAAACTAAAATCGCTGTATCTCCGGAACTAATAAAGCTATCGGCTTGTTCGAGCGCTCGTTTTAAAGGGTATTTCATCCCCAATCCGATGACCATATCAACTATTATTATTTATGTTGTCTTCTATGTTTATTTTAACATTTACTTTGACTCTACATACCCGAAGAAGTTTCAGTAATGTAGGAATGAAGGATCTAGTGAATGACGATCAGTTCAGTTTAGTTTGAATCGCATGTGAGAGTGGGGGGTTGCGAGCGAGGCATGAGTTGCGTGGTTTTAAGACGAAGGAGCGATTACAGTTTTATTATTATTAATGTTTGCGATGTGATAGCGAGCGGTGTGTTTAATATATTTCTTCTTTTTCCTCCAATTCTTTACAAAAATCCTACAGTAATTCTTACTGATGGTACGACTAGTGTACGATAAAACTGGACCATAAATTGTTTATTTAACTGAAAATGAATTTAAATACAGGATGTTTGCGTAATTACTAGCACTTTTTCTTAAATAGTTGTGTTCTCTAGAATTAACTACAGTATCGACTGGGTACAAAATTCGTTTTCATGGACGTTTTATCTTCTATCCGATGAAAATTGAACAATTTTTTAACGATTCAATATTTTTTTTTCGCCGAAAAATTTAGGCACCTACTCGAATTTTTTTCTCGAAAGTGCATAGGATTTCGGGGGTATGTGTAATGACCAAAATTGATTGTAATTGACCCCCGCAACCGAAAATAATTTTCCCAGAACGATTTGAAATTTTCGAATTTAATTGTTAATAACTTTTTAACGAAGCCTCCATCAACAAATTGGTATTCTTAATTTTCGTCTTATTTTGGCCTTCAGAATCCCCCATTAAAATTTTTCCCGGGTGTGGCCGAACACACTGTATAATATGGCAAAAGACCAAGATTAAACAAATTCAATCAACGATCAAACTGCAGCATAATTTTTGTTATTATTACTGTGTTAACCGTATGAAAATAACAAACCGTTGCAACGTGTTCATTGAAAGAACTTGATTTATAAAAATCGATCCAATCGATCTGGAGAATGTCCGTCTACGATTTTTCAATGACTATGCAAATGCATAGTAAGATGCAAAGCTTTGATAAAAAAAGCGTATGGAGACCGAGAAACCATGCTTCGAACGTCTCTCATAAAATAATAAATACCTGTGCTGTTATTTCCAAATAAGATGTAACGAAATTGTAACGACGGTATTTTAAATTCGAAACACAATAAATCGGATAAAAAATTATTTAACAAAATTCGTTTTAATATTGCCTACAATTTTCGTCGTGAAACAACAAAAGGTACATTTACTCACAAAATTGAACGTACACCTAGGTTGATAATGAAAATTGGTGCGGAATTTATTTACCGCCTTCAAAAATGTATCCACGTTCATGGTACAGATTTTGAAAACCTTCTAAAATGGAGGTTTAACTTAAGTGTTTCAGTGAAATTGAAATTCCTTCATTTTCAATTATAATTTGAAGGAAAACAAATATTATCATCCCTTAAACCGTTGGATTAAACAAATATCGTTTTTCAAAGCAGTCAGACTCGGGCATGAACGTTAAGGGGGCTCAGGCTTCCAAGACAACTGAGATATTAGGAAGTCGGTCGAGCGCTTGTGAGAGCGCGAGCCCTCTGGCGGCGAGCACGGGAAGCGACGCCACAGTGTCTTTACTTTTAAATACGTTCGTTTTTATTTATTTCTCTGGCCATTATCATTGCTAACCTAGGTGTATGGATAAATTTGTAACTGTATAATGGTTGCTTACAGACATACAGTTCCTTTTCCCTTATGTAGAATAAGGGACAAAGATTTGACCCTAAACAAAATGGTCAATGTTTCTACCAAGTTGCAGGAAATAACGAAGACAGTCGAGACACTAACGACATCGCGTTACGTTGTTCCGTAAAACTACTGGTTGGGAAATATCCAACGTTCCACACTGCTTTGATTTTCTATGCACAAATTATAGGCGCGCGTTGACAATGTTAAATTTCGATGGGATTCAGAGCTTGGCTCAGTCGCGAAATTACGTTCCCAGTTGGGTTTTCATCCCTTGTGTTGGCCTTTGTGTAAATGATTGATGGAATCAATTTTGTGCAATTACCAGCCGAGTGTCGTCTTTTAAACGGACTGTGTAATAACTCGAGGAACCATGAGTCGGGCGCGCGCACGCGAACGCTATCGACATTTCGCATTTCGCGGGAAAAGTTCAGTCGACGAAAAGGAGCAACCGAAGAAGCAACAGAATGGATGGAATGGAAAGTGGTCAGTATGAGTACTTGCGAATAAATAAGTACTTTTTGTTCTCCATCGGTCAGTGGCCATATCAGACTATCAAGGACAAGATTTTGGTCGGATTAGTTTTTTTACCAATCGCTACTACGCTAGCGGCCTTTCAGGTATTACGATTTTTATGACAAAATTATTTGATAGTCTTTCAATGCGAATACAAGTCGAAAAAAAGAAATAAAATTTTTTTTAGAGCTTCGTTTATAAGAAAATCGAGTTTGAAAATGAGTGGATAATACGTTTATTATTGGAATAACTGTGCCAGTAGTAGGCCGTTTAGAGCATAGTGAAAATTCATTTTACGCGTTGTCGTTGTTAATATACTATATTCTACATGTTTCATACGACAGTCAATTCATTAAAGTCTGTGTTTTATAAATATGTGATTAACGTTTTAATACCATAGTAATTTGTAGCTGAAGTATCTAAAAATATGCAGAAATGTCGCTTTCACCAGAAGTAATTCAGGAATGACCTATGTTCACTACTACTTAGTAACAGTAGTTATGTTCAACACTACTTAGATAGTATGCAGGTAACAAAAATTGATCAAATTATCACAAAAAGAAATGAATCTTTTTTTCTGTGTTCCAATATGCAAAAAATAGAACATGATAAATAATTTCATTGAAAAACAAAACATAAAATATTATTTCTCGTAACAATACATTTACCTCGAAGTTATTTAATTAAATTATCATAAAATTATCTAACAAAAATTGATCAAAATATCACGAAAAGAAATGAATCTTTATTTCTGTGCTCCACTGTGCAAAAAATAGAACATGATAAATAATTTCACTGAAAAACAAAACATAAAATATTATTTCTCGTAACAATACATTTACCTCGAAGTTATTTAATTAAATTATCATAAAATTATCTAACAAAAATTGATCAAAATATCACGAAAAGAAATGAATCTTTATTTCTGTGTTCCAATATGCAAAAAATAGAACATGATAAATAATTTCATTGAAAAACAAAACATAAAATATTATTTCTCGTAACAACACATAAAATTTACCTCGAAGTTATTTAATTAAATTATCATAAAATTATCTGACAAAAATTGATCAAAATATCACAAAAAGAAATGAATCTTTATTTCTGTGCTCCACTGTGCAAGAAATATAACATGATAAATAATTTCACTGAAAAACAAAACATAAAATATGATTTCTTGTAACAACACATAAAATTTACCTCGAAGTTATTTAATTAAATTATTATAAAATTATCTAACAAAAATTGATCAAAATATTACAAAAAGAAATGAATCTTTATTTCTGTGTTCCACTGTGTTGATTTTTTATTAAAATGTATTTCAACGTTTTCCATCAAAACATTGACACTTTCAAATTGTTTGGCACTAATAAATATCAAGACTGTTGTATTTTATCTTGTATAAAGTTTAGTTTTATTATATGCTATGAACGAATATAATACAAGCTTGAAACAATATTCAAACTCGATTTTCTCGTAAACGAAACTGCAAACGGAAATCCGTTATTTCTTTTTTTTCGACTTATTTTTGCACGTAAAATCACTTCCTGCCCGATAGTACCATCCATCTGGTAACACCCTGTAGATATCGCCCATTGTCAGTTTTAATACAATTTTAATACAACCATTAGAATAGTTGCATGAAACTTTATTACGTATTTTTAATACTATTAGTTTGTTCCATATGTTGGTGTCGAGTTTTTTATTACAACTTAAAGGAATATTTTAAAAATATAATGGAATTTTATGGAAAACAGTAAATCTCTTCTCGTTCGACCAACCCCTCCTCTTCCTTTGGCAGAACTATTATATCGTTCATACAAACGATAAAAAACAAAAACTTCTTTGATTTTTTATTAAAATGTAGTTCAACGCTTTTCATTAGAACATTGACATTTTCAAATTGTTTACCCACTATCAAACCTGGAGAGTATTGTACTTTATGTCTTATACGCTTCGGTTGTATTATAAAAATAAAAAAATATTCATATAACCAGGCTCAAGCATGTTCAAAAAAATTTTGTTCTCTTAGCCAATGTGGAATCCAAACTTCAAGCTTCGACAAACTATCTATTTGTTTCGTATGAATCGTTGATGTTAGTTTAAAGTTTCAGAGTTCCCCTGAAATGGCAAATTCTGTTTGTTTTCTATTAAATTAGAAATTTTATCCTCGTCAATTTTCGAATATCGAACGCCACCAACTTATGGGACGACCTAATACATTTATTAATAGTATTATAAAAATTCATTGTAATCTTCGCATAATTAACCCTACGATCAATAGTAGGGATTGTTAATAAATCAAAACCGATTTACGGATATTACAATCATTAATCAATAGTGATACTGACTTTGGAATACGATAACTTAAAAAGTGTTACGCTTAGAATAAAAATTCTTTTACGAAAACGTTACATGGTCTGTTAGCAATATTTCACGCAATGGTGTGTATGAGTTTTTAGGGTGGCGGAATGGTAACAGCGTTTAACGTGGGTGACATGGACTCGTTCATGGAAAGTTTTGCACCTTTCATCATCAGCTGTATGTGCACCGCCAAATTCTTCAACTTTATTTTTAACGGCGAACAGGTACGTCCTCCATACTTTGCGTACCAGTTAACATCGAACGATCGCGTCGAATGAACTTAAACTCCGAATACAGATGAGGAGCCTTTTGAACATGATGAGAGACGATTGGAAGATATATTCGGTATCGAGCAATGAACTCGAAATTCTCTCCCGACATTATGCAGTGGGAAAAAGAATTACCCTTAACTATGCAAGTAAGGTTGTTTCAGTTATCAAAAATCATTTAATAATTCACAATCACAATGTAAGATTCATATTTAACAGTCTCCAAATTCCATAACCGAATAACTGAATATCGACATTTTTGATTTTTAAATAAACTGAACATTATCGTGTTGATTGGACACGACCCAAATATACCCTCAAAGATAAATATAGGGTGGTCTACGCAACTTGTGCGCCTCTATAACTTCCAAAGTATGCGTTGCTCAACAAATTTTGTAGAAAAAGTTGCATGGTTTTAAAGGGTACACTATGTACACATTTATTAATATACAGGGTGTTGGGCCACCCCTGGGAAAAATTTTAATGGGAGATTCTAGAGAATATAAATTTCTTGATTGAGGCTTCGTTAAAAAGTTATGAAAAAATTAAATGAAAAAATTTCAAATCGTTCTAAAAAAATTATTTCTAGTTGCAGGGGTCAATTACAATCATTTTTCGTGAATAGACATACCCCCGAATTCTGACGCACTTTCGAGAAAAAAATTTCTCACCGAAAGTATAATTTCTGGCCAGATATGTTTATTTAAAATTTTATCCAAATCTTTAAAATATCATAACTCCTGAACGTATTGGGCGATTTTGATGTTTCGAAATGCCAACAACGCGTGCTTTAGTGAAGAATATATACAAATTCCAAAAATATTAGTTAGTTATATATTAGAAAAGTTAAATAAAAATGGTTCAATTTTCAAACAGCCATAACACCTGCGATAGTGAATATATTTCAATGAAACTTTTTTCTGAAGTAGAGCTTATCGGTACCTACAAAAGAGTATTAAACAACTTTTTTGTCGGGTGACAAACGAAATTACTAAAAATGAAAATTGAATTTTTAAGAAAAATCGATAGGGGGTCGCTGCTGAAATTTTTCAAATTGTTCTGAAAAAATTATTTTTAGTTACAAGAGTCGATTACAATCATTTTTGGTGAATACACATATCCCCGAAATCCTACCCAGTTTCGAGAAAAAAATTCGTTCCTGCAAATATAATGTCTGATCATGAATGAATGATTTCCCTGAAATTTCACGCGTTTCAAATCGTTCTGGGAAAATTATTTTCGGTTGCAAGAGTCGATTACAATCATTTTTGGTGAATACACATATCCCCAAAATCCTACCCAGTTTCGAGAAAAAAATTCCTTACCGAAAATATAATTTCAGGCCAGAAATGTCACTCCAAAATTTTGTGCGTATCTTTAAAACGTTATAACTTCTGAACGGATTGGACGATTTTAATGTTTAAAAAAGCAAACTACGCGTATTTTGGTGGAGAATATGTACAAATCGCAAAAATATTCGAAAACTTGGTCCTTGACCCCGAAAAATGAGAAAAACCTCATAAAAATGGTTCAATTTTCAAATAGCCATAACACCTGCAATAGTGAATATATTTTAATGAAACTTTTTTCTAAAGTAGAGTTCATAAGTACCTATAAAAAAGTATTAGACAACATTTCTATAGGACGTCAAACAAAATTATTAAAAATCAAAAACGAATTTTTAAGAAAAATCGATAGGGGGTAAGCTGCTGAAATTTTTCGGCGAAAAAAAAAAATTTCAAATCGTTCTGGAAAAATTATTTTCGGTTGTGGGGGTCAATTACAATCATTTTTGGTGAATAGACACACCCCCGAAATCTTGCGCATTTTCGAGAAAAAAATTCGTGTAGGTGGTCAAATTTTATTAACAATTTTTAACAATAATTTTGTTAATAACTTTTTAACGAAGCTTCAATCAACAAATTGTTATTCCTGATTTTCGTCTTATTTTGGCCTCTAGAATCTCTTATTAAAATTTTTCCCAAGGGTGGCCAAACACACTGTATACTGAGAGATTAATAATCTATATATTATTTATGGGTTTATCAAATTCCTAATCAATTTATAAATATATAATCTCCAATTGATATACAATAAATTAATTTTTTTATGGGTGAAGGTGTTCTGAAAATGTGAACGTCAACTTTGTTTTTTTAAGGAAAATACTGTTCTTTTTATACCAAAATATGGAAGAATATCAAATTTTGAGTAAAAAAGTGTTAATCAATTTCACTTTATTTTTTATTTCTATCTAATTTTCACTGTTCTGCAGAAATCTGTAATAAGGTTGAGTGTCCAATTTGATACTAAGCTAAGAAAATTTTCAAGAGATAAAGTCAAATTACTCATTAGTTATTAAGTTTAAAATATCCTTCCCTATTTGGGTATAAAATGTATAGTATTCCACGTAAAAACCCAAAGCTGGCATTCAAATCTCAAGTCTTCGCTCATAAAAGAGACAAATGCACTACATAGTGTACCCCTTCAAACTATGCAACTTTTTTATATAAAATTTTGTTGAGCGATGCATGCTTTGAAAGTTATAGACTATCCTATATATCCAACGAAATGTTACTTTTTTGAACATGGTGCCCCAATGATTTTTTACGTAAAACTACCTGGGGAGTCCATTCCGGTAAATAAAAATATGCAATTTAATTAAAAAAACACGCATCTGCATTTTTCTGGTGCATCGTTGCACATATGAACAAAATAAAGTCGCAGAAAAATAGACACTAGCATAATTCGACGTGCAACCCCGTATAAAAGTACAGAAAATCCCAAATTTCAACGGCACCAACTACTTTAGAAGATTGAGAGAATCCCTTGAAACTAACAGAAACGATCGTTTGATTTGTAACGTATTAATAATAACAGCTTTTCTATACGGATCAATGACACCATTTATGATGATGCCATCGCTACAGAATGCAGCTAGCGCTTTAGGGTTCTTCAATCTTTCCGGCGAACGAGCGCCGCTGATGTATCGCGTTGAACATTTCGTGGACGCGGAGAAATATTACTATTCTCTGCTGATCCACTCGTACTTTGGCACCGTGGCATTTATCACAATCGTCGTCGCTTGTGATTCGATGATACTACTTTACGTTCAACACGAGTGCGCGCTTTGCGAGATTTTGAGGTAAGAACGTAATCTCTAGCCCAGGTGTCACAAAATATTCGAACGTTAGCTGATAATGTTTTCGGTAAGTGGTCTTTATATTTACGCAAAATCACATTATTTTGGACGAATATTCGATAACCCATCCAATGAAAAATTTAAAATTTCTTATAATTTATAAATCATAATAAATAATTTATAATTTTATTAGTTAATTTTCTTGTTTCAATTGCAAAATTTTTAATTATCAGTGTTGCGTATACAATTAAAATTTATATAAATGATATTCATACTCCATCTAAGTTGAAATTGCTCGTAAAATAGAATAAGCAAATAGAAAATATCATTCTGGTTTAATATGTTTTGGAGTAACTATAGGACTTGCTGAAATTATCAAGATCTCTTAAATAATATGGAAATTGTGTAATAACAATAAAATTAAAATAAATCTTAATAAATTTTTAATTAAAAAGTTTGGACGAAAAGGAGTTTGATTACTACTTTTATTTAATTCTGTGAGATTATTTGATCCATTAACATGGAAATAAAATAAATTTATAATTCATAAATTATAATAAATAATTTATAAAAAATTTTAAATTCAAATTGATGCATTGTATAATGTTTTGAAATCGCTGTATGATGGAAATGGCGATTTGCAATTTTTTAGAGATCGATTACGAAACTTCGTGGAGGATGACAATATGGACATTGAGTTGCACCCCAGCAAACACGAAGACAGACCGTACATAAATGCCAGAACCTGCATAATGTTGCACAAACACATAATCGAGTTAGTATTGATATTTTTCGTTACATTACATACTTTGAAATTATTTTGGCTCGAAAGAAACATGGACTTTCGAGAACCATTCTTCAACTACGTTTCATAATATTAAAGATTTGCTCAAACAATCGAGAATGCAAACACGGTGTCATTCTTGTTCCAATTGGGATTCAATTTGATGGGTGTCAGCTTCACTCAGTTCCAGGTCAGTAATAGGTTCGAAACAATTCTTACATTTTACCAGCGATTTTAATGGTTATCGGTTATTTATTTTATAATTAGGCAATAGCAAACTTAGACAGGCCAAACAAGTCTCTCAGCTTTGGTTCGTTTACGACTTCCTTGTTAAGTATTCTTTTACTCGACAGTTGGCGGGGACAACAAGTCTTAGACTCCACTGACAACATATTCGAATACACGTAAGAATTTTTAACAAGTTTTAATAATTCTGAGTAAGATAAATTTTAAATAGCATTTATGTTATTAGTAGGTTTAGATTACAAATCTTTCCCTACCACTTTGTTCGGCTAGACCACTGCTTTTAAAAATTATTTCTTATTTTCATTCTGAATTTTCAACATATGCTGTATAGAACCTTCGTTATTCGACCAAGAAAATTACGATTATTAATAAATGTCTTTGTTAAGAATTTTGAAAGGATTCGTAGAATTTGAGGAAAGGATTCGGATGATTTGAGGCAAGAAAAAAATTCCACGCGTTAGAACATCGATTAAATTGCAGATTTATGTTTTCAGGACAAGCGGAAAATGGTACCAATCGTCTATGAATTGTAAACAACTTCTAAGTATTATGTTATCAAAGAGTGTAGTGCCTATTAAATTAACAGCTGGCAGACTCTACACATTAAATTTAGAGAACTTCACCGCGGTAAGGTTTACCATAAGTCGGCTATACAAGGTTGTTTGGCCACCACTGAGAAAAATTTGAATGGGAGATTCTAGAGGCCAAAATAAGACGAAAATCAAGAATATCAATTTCTTGACTGAGGCTTCGTTAGTAAGTTATTAAGAAATTAAATTGAAAAATTTCAAATCGTTCTACAAAAATTATTTTCAGTTGCAGGGGTCGATTACAATCATTTCTGGACATTACACATACCTCCGAACTCCTACCCACTTTCGAGAAACAAATTCGAGTAGGTGGACAAATGTTTCAACAAAATTAAAAAATTTTAATACCAAACCTACCGCAATCGGTCAAATGACCTTTTCTAAAATTTTGTTTAGAAATTCTAACATAGAATATTATTTTAACGCCATTCAACTTCACGACTTTTCTCATAGTATACGTACAATGAATTTTAAAATATTCACTTCTATCCTTATTGTTTGTTTCTTCAGAAAAATATGTAGTCTGTCTTGCATACTATGAACGATCATTTGACCGGTTTAATGATTTATATTTTTCTGTAAAAAAACTAGACAAAATTTGGTATCAAATTAAGGTTAACTTACGATGTAAACAGGAAATATATTTATAGCAAAGACGAAAGAAATCTACAGTTTTCACTGTCTTAGAACAGTCTAACAACGTCTATTAAAAATACTACAACTTTAAATGCGTGCAGTTCCGAAACTACTAGTGTTTTATTAATTATTGAGCCATTGTTAGAAGCGGCAAAGCCTACCCTTTGAAATGGCTTTTGGTTTATGTCGATCCGACTTTCCGTTTTCGAGATATCATCGTATAAAGACAATCGTAATTTCTAAAATTCCGCTACGTCTGACTCTCCGGTCTTACGAAAGCTTATTAACGCGTATTAGGAATACTAAAAACTTTCGATGCGTGCGGTTCCGAAACTACTAGTGTTTTATTAATCATTGAGCCACTGATAGAAGCAGCAAAGCCTCTCCTTCAAAATGGCTTTTGGTTTTTGTCGATCCGACTTCCCGTTTTCGAGATATCGTAATTTATGTAAATAGGCAATTTTGAAAAAATTCTCTTATGGCGCTTCCCATGTTACGGCAGACTACTAACGCGCATTAAATTACTAAAAACTTTAATTAACTGCAGTTTCGAAATTATTAGTATTTTTTCCATGATCAAGCCACCGTTAGCAGCGGCAAAGCCTCCTCTTTGAAATGGTTTTTGGTTTTTGTCGATCTGACTTTCCGTTTTCGAGATATCGTAATTTATGTAAAGGGGTAATTTTTTAATTTTCAGTATCTCTGTCTCCGTTTGCCGCGTCGCGTTGTACCTCTTTGTCGCACGTGAGTCGTGCCCGAGTGACCTAGTTCCGGCGTAGTATTTCCAAGAATTTACTACGCACTGCTTACTATCTACGCGCGCGGGGGATGAATGAACTCGCGCGAGCGCAACAAAAACGTAAACAAACCCTATCTCCGAAACCAGCCATCCGATCGACGCGAAACTAAAATCGCTATATCTCCGGAACTAATAAAGCTATCGGCTTGTTCGAACGCTCGTTTTAAAGGGTATTTCATCCCCTATCCGATGTCCATATCAACTATTATTATTTATGTTGTCTTCTATGTTTATTTTAACATTTACTTTGACGCTACATACCCAAAGAAGTTTCAGTAATGTAGGAGCGAAAGATATAGTGAATGACGATCAGTTCAGTTTAGTTTGAATCGCGTGTGAGAGTGGGGGGTTGCGAGCGAGGCATGAGTTGCGTGGTTTTAAGACGAAGGAGCAATTACAGTTTTGTTATTATTAATGTTTGCGATGTGATAGCGAGCGGTGTGTTTAATATATTTCTTCATTTTCCTCCAATTCTTTACAAAAATCCTACAGTAATTCTTACTGATAGTACGAATAGTGTACGATAAAACTGGACCATAAATTGTTTATTTAACTGAAAATGAATTTAAATACAGGATGTTTGCGTAATTACTAGCACTTTTTCTTAAATAGTTGGGTTCTCTAGAATTAACTACAGTATCGACTTGGAACAAAATTCGTCTTCAAGGACGTTTTATTATCTATGCGATGAAAATTAAACAATTTTTTAACATAAAAGAGAAGGATATCTTACGAATAAACATAAAATGCAACTTTCTATACATACAGTGTTATCTGGTCATCTGACCGGTCATGGTAGGAATGGGTATACATGAAGTGCCGATAGTTTTAGCGTTAAATCGTTTTGGAACAATTATTTTTTAATTGTTCCAAAGGACATACTCCCGAAATCCTACGCACTTTCGAGAAAAATATTCTTTACCGAAAATATACTGTGTGGCCAGAAATGTTTCCCCCAAAATGCGTATGTTTAAAAAAATCATAACTTCTGGACGGATCGAAGGATTTTAATGATTTCAAATTCAAATAATGTATATTAGTGGAGCAGTAGAGCCCCAGAAAAATGGGCTGAAAAAATACATTGGATGTACTACTATCGTGCGCGCGCAGCTGTTCGTAACTTTAAACGTTAACAACTTTTTACCAAAGCCTTAATCAACAAATTACCATTTTTGATTTTCGTTTTATTTTTGCCTTTAGAATCCCCCATTAAAATTTTTCGCGGGGGTGATCAAACACCCTGTACACACGTTGAGACACCCGATATGTAACATTATTACATTAAAATATTCGACAGTGTTGAAAATTATAATTTTTTAAAATGTTTTCTAAGGTTGTAAAAACATCATTTTCGTATTGCATGGTTCTGTGCTCCTTTCAATGAGTATCAAATAACCAATAACGAGTATCAATGTCTGTTAACAAGACGAGATGTAGAAAGAATAGAAGGAACGAATCGATACGAATGGAGTGCATTATAAGGTAGATTGAATTATACTACGTATTTGCTTACAATAAAAACAGAACAATTCCCATCGTTTGTATTGTTTAAATTTTTTAAAATATGTGTACATAATTACAGGTAAGTTTGGAAACCATTTTAAATTGAAATTGTATCTCGTTTTGTAAAGTATTTATTTTAGAATGATTTTCATTTTCGACGACATTTAACCGTGTTTCCCATATACAGGAAACAGAATTAAATAATAGAATTCGAAGAAGAGAATGGAGCTTACCTTTCACAGTCGTTGAAATCAATGAAATTCTCGAAATCGTTGCACCCGCGGCTGCTTCGAACCATGAAATTACACGTGTGTCTAAACAGAGAAAAGGAAACAGTTAAATAAAAAAGCAAAACAGTAGGTCTTATCGTACATATTATTTAAAAATAAAAAAAAAAATCATTTACAGTCGGAACTGTAACGTTTAATTATAGTTAAAGAAAATAACGAATGTGGACACTTTTAGTTCGTAACAATGTCGTTGCCACTTTGTACTTTCCATATTACGCGCTTTGATGCATTCTGAGTCCCGAAGAAACGTCTGATTTTTCCTTCAGCTTTTGATTCCGTATGCATAAACAACAGGCAAAAGGAGAATTCTTAACGTTTCTTTTCAAACGTTCGATTATTACACGGAGCTTGGTAACTATCAGAGCAATAAAAAAAAAAGAATTTGCAATCTACACCATCCTTTGTGCTTTCACCCTTCGTAATAGCTCTGTGTGAATGATTAAATGTACCAATTTTGAGCAATTATCCCCTGAGTATGCCTGACAAACGGACTGTGTAACGAGTCCGTAATCATGTCTCGCGCATGAGCGTCGTCGACATTTTACGCGAAAAGTTCTAAGGGCAGTTGTTGAGTAGGAGGAACCGAAGAAGTATCGAAATGGATGGAATGGAAAGTAGCCAGTATGAGTACTTACGTGTCAATAAATATTTTTTGAGAGTAATCGGCCAATGGCCTTATCAATCTACACTGGAAAAGATTTTGATCGGAATAGTTTTTATTCCAATCATTGCTCTTCAAACGATTATTCAGGTAATACTATATTCCGAATCGCATGTATGTATACATATACAGGGTGTTCACCCCTGGGAAAAATTGTAATCGAAGATTCTGGAGGCCAAAAGAGGACGAAAATCAAGAATAACAATTTGTTGGTGGAGGCTTCGTTAAAAAGTTATTTAAAGTTCCGCACGTACTGAATTTTTTTTCTCGAAAGTGGGTAGAAATTCCACAGTATATCTATTGACCAAAGATGGTTATAATTGACTCCAACAACCAAAAATAATTTTTTCAGAACGATTTGAAATTTTTTTTTTCCGTCGAAAAATTCCACACCTTCTTCTTTGGAATTTTTTTCTAGAAAGTGCGTAGGATTTCGGGGGTAGGTCTATTGACCAAAGATGATTATAATTGACTCCTGCAACCGAAAATAATTTTTTCAGAACGATTTGAAACACGTCAAATTTCATGGGAATCATTCATTCGTGATCAGACAATATATTTTCGTTAACGAATTTTTTTCTCGAAACTGGGTAGGATTTTGGAGATGTGTCTATTCACCAAAAATGATTATAATTGATCTCTGCAACCGAAAATAATTTTTTCAGAACGATTTGAAACACGTGAAATTTCAGGGAAATCATTCATTCATGGTCAGATATTATATTTTCGTTAACGAATTTTTTTCTCGAAATTGGGTAGGATTTTGGAGATGTGTCTATTCACCAAAAATGATTATAATTGACTTCTGCAACCGAAAATAATTTTTTCAGAACGATTTGAAACACGTCAAATTTCATGGGAATCATTCATTCGTGATCAGACATTATATTTGCAATAACGAATTTTTTTCTCGAAACTGGGTAGGATTTCGGGGTTATGCCTATTCACCAAAAATGATTGTAATTAACCTCTGCAATTTAAAATAATTTTTTCAGAATGATTTGAAATTTTTTAATCACTTTTTAACGAAGCCTTAGTCAAGAAATTTATATTCTTGATTTTTGTCTTATTCTGGCCTCCAGAATCTTCCATTAAAATTTTTCCCAGGGGTGGCCGAACACCCTGTATAGATTAATATTTATTATAATATTTTATTTTATTCTTCAACGGCAAAGGTATCAAATTATTTTCGCGAATTTTTGCTTAAAAGCTAATGGCTCGGGAAAGGAGGCATTTTTCAAGAACTTTTCTTTACTAAATCAACAGTGATATCCAGACCGTTCTATTTTCGAAATATTTATCGATCTGTTACAAAACGTGGTAGTAAATATTTTTAGTAAAATTTTCTCGATGGAGATTAGTGTTTAAAATTGATATCCACGATCGAAATACTTCAACATAAGTTGACGAAATGGCGTTTAAAGAAATTTGATCTATTTTTCAAAATTTTTCGAAATTGTTCATACTTTTAGCAAATTTCGTCGGTGCTAAATGGCGCATGGTTTTACAGGGCGGCGGAATGATAACAGCGCTCAACGTAGGCGATATCGATTCGTTCATGGAAGGTTTTTCTCCTTTTATAATTAGCTGGATGTGCCTCGCCAAATTTACCAATTTTATTTTCAATGGCAGTCAGGTACGTTTCCCACATTTCTGATATCGGTTGACATGCAACGATCGCGTCGAATGAATGTAAACTGCTAATACAGATGAAGAATCTTTTGAACATGATGAGAGACGATTGGAAGATGTTTTCAGTATCGAGCAACGATCTCGACATTCTCTCGCGACATTATGGTGTAGGGAAGAAAATTACCTTTAATTACGCAGGTAATGTTGTTTTATCTTACGCAATTTGAATTAAAAAAATACTATAATTCATTGAACTACACTGTTGAACATAACTATAACACCGGTGACATTTTTAAGATTTTTACAATTTGAAAGGAAAATTCAAAGAAAGTAATTGTATAACATAACGAAGCATTGTAAATAATAAACTTGAGTCGAAACATAGTGCAGAACTATAGCACCAATTGTGTATTCAGTTTTGCCTCTTACTGTAAATAGTTTGGATAGGTTCTTGGAGAAAGTGTAAAGAAAAAGAATGGACTTTTTGAAAAAGTTTAAAACCCCTTTAAATATTGGTTTGGCAACTAAGTAACTGCGGATTATTTTAATAAAATAAAAGACAATTTTTCATGGAACGAAATAACTTTATTTAGCAACGTAATACCCATGTCCATTTTTAACAACGATCTTTTGCCATCTTTCAGGCAACATCATAATTCCATGTTCATAAAAGTTCTGGTTTTTATCAGCAAATAACAAAACCAAGTGTGATTTGATATCATCGTAGTTATTGAAATTTTTACCATACAAGAAGTTTCTCAAATAACAAAACAAATGTTCCAACCAAGCTCCAATAATTTTTGTCGAGTTGCCCAATATGTGTGTGGTCTTGCATTGTCATGGTGGAACACAATACTACTAAACTTCTAACTGTATTATTGGTGTACGAATGCAGCAACACAATCATTATTTTGTAAAAGTACACAGAAACACCCCAAAAATAACGTTCAACCGACGCCAAAACCAAACTATACGATCGATCGATATAATGTTTTTTTCTGAATGAAGATTAAAGTACTATCAACAGCATGGGTTTGTCGTTTCGAATACATACAAATACGTAACAATTCAACTAAAGTCATCCACCAGTGAAATCCGCAATTGCATAGTTGCCAAACCAATGATCGACGAAAAATCCCGAAAGCTGACTGAAAGTGCCGTTTAATTTGGAATGTATTGGCAGCTTCTCTATACGGAACAATGACACCCTTCATGATTGTACCATCGCTACAGATCGCGGCTGACGCTGTAGGATTCTACAATCTGTCTGGCGAACGACCGCTAATGTTTCGCATTGAACATTTCGTGGATACGGAGAAATATTACTATTTCATGCTGATACACTCGTACTTTGGCACCCTGGCGTTTATCACGGTCGTGGTTGCTTGCGATTCGATGATAGTGCTTTACGTTCAACACGAGTGCGGGATTTGTGAGATTTTGGGGTAATGACAGTTTGCAGTACCTAGGAGGGATCACTTTCTGTGCAACTAGTGATAAATGTGATGTACCGTCTCAAGAAGCACAACGAAAGCTTATCGTCTGCGTTTTGTCTGTTGTACGCAGTCCTGTATGGAAGTGTGTGTATTTGTTCAAAGTACATGTGAGTAGTTGACAGTTTCTCGTACGTGTATTGCATGTAAACTAATCTTGTCTAGCGTGGTGTAATCGTAGATTAGATGTTTTAACCGGTTGCGATAGTTACTCGAAAAATGTAAATATCTTGAGAACGGGCGGAGATATCGAAGAAATGTTTAAACGAATGTTGCATATTTTATTTATGTTTGCAGGATTATATGGCAATTTGAAAAGTATTGTTTTCGAGATACCAACGATTATAGATTATTGTATGTACGTGTGGTATGGTTGAATTCGCCTAATCGTGTTCTTTGTAGGTGTCGTTTGAAACAATTCTAAGGACTTTGAAATCTTGAAGGCTTTGACTTTGACTCAAAATTGAGTTTTTTTATTTAGACAATTATGGTAATATTGCTAGATTTGAACTCGAATAAAAACTCTGTACATAGTATTACATTAAATAAGGGAAACTGATGTAATATTTAATCGATTCTGATGTATGTCTTTATCTCTAAATAATTTCAAATGTTCCCATATTAAAATTGTTTGCATTACTCGACTGGAAAATTATACAGTATTTTCACGTAATATGAACAGTTTTCCATAGCAAGCGTGCTTTATACTTTTAGCAGAAGTACACTACTCTAAACGAATTATGTGTATGAATTTTAAAAATCGTTACATAATACAAATGGTGGGTTGCAATTCTTTAGAGGACGACTGAAAAATTTCGTGGATGGCGACACCAACGATATAGAATTATATCCTAACAAACACGAAGACAAACCGTATCAAAATACTAGATCGTGCATAATACTGCACAAACACATAATCGAGTTAGTATTGATTTTATAAAATTATTTCACGTGCGTTTTTATGTACAGAATGTTGCATAACATCTTTTTCAGTGATACACAGAGGACAAAACTAACGAAAAATGTTTATACAGGGTGTACGACCTGGGGAAAATTTTAATGGGAGATTCTAGAGTCCAAAATAAGACGAAAATCAAGGATATCAATTTGTTGATGGAGGCTTCGTTAAAAAGTTATTAACGTTTAAAATTCCGTACGTAATGAATTTTTTTCTCGAAAATGCGCAAGATTTCGGGGATATATCTATTCACCAAAAATGATTGTAATTGACCCCCGCAACCGAAAATAATTTTTCCAGAACGATTTGAAATTTTTTTTTTCCGTCGACCACAACTTCTCGAATTTTTTTCTAGAAAGTGGATAGGATTTCGGGGGTATGTGTATTGACCAAAAATTATTGTAATTAACCCCCTTAGCTAAAAATAATTTTTTTAGAACGATTTGAAATTTTTTTTTTTCGCCGAAAAATTTAGGCACCTACCCCCTGTCGATTCTTCTTAAAAATTCGTTTTTGATTTTTAGTAATTTTGTTTGACGCCCTACAGAAAAGTTGTGTAATACTTTTTTGTAGGTACCTATGGGCTCTAGTTCAGGAAAAAGTTTCATTGAAATATATTCACTATCGTAGGAGTTATGGCTGTTTGAAAATTGGACCATTTTTATGGGGGTTTTCTCATTTTCGGGGGTCAAGGGACAACTTGTCTAATATTTTTAGAATTTCTACATATTCTACACTAAAATACGTGTCGTTTGCTTTTTTGAACATTAAAATCGTCCAATCCGTTCAAAAGTTATGATGTTTTAAAGATTCGGATGAAATTTCAGGGATGCATTTCTAGCCTGAAATTATATTTTCGGTGAGGAATTTTTTTTTCAAAAATGCGTTCGATTTCGGGGGTATGTCTATTGACAAAAAATGCTTGTAATTGAGCCCTGTAACTAAATATAATTTTTTTAGTACGATTTGAAATTTTTTAATTTGCTGCTGAAAGTATCTGTAGCTACTCTAATTTTTTTCTCGAAACTGCGTAGGATTTCGTGCATATATGTATACACCAAAAATGCTTGTAATTGACCCCCGCAACCGAAAATAATTTTTCTAAAACGATTCGAAATTTTTTTTTCCGTCGAAAAATTTCACACTTCTCGAATTTTTTTCTAGAAAATGGGTAGGATTTTGGGGGTATGTCTATTCACCAAAAGTGCTTGTAATTGATCCCTGCAAACGAAAATAATTTTTCCAGAACGATTTGAAATTTTTTCGAAGTCTCCATCCACAAATTAGTATTCTTGATATTCGTCTTATTTTAGCCTCTAAAATCCCCTATTAAAATTTTTCCCAGGGGTGGCCGAACACCCTGCATAAACATATGTGCTCTGTTTTCCATTGCTTATATGTTCTCAATCTATTATTGAAATAGATACGTTATGGAACAATTTGTACGTTCCATTCTAAAAGTTTTTATTTGAAAAAATATCGACCTTCTCCATCCTATTTTTATTGTATTGAAGATTTGGTAAAACAATCGAGGATGCAAACACGGTGGCTCTCTTCTTCCAATTAGGATTCAATCTGATGGGTGTAAGCTTCACACAATTTCAGGTCGGTTTCGCTTAAACAGCAGTTCCCATACTTGGCCAGCGCTTGCATACTAATCATTTGCTTTCTAATTAGGCGATAGCAAATCTAGCAACACCAAACAAGTCTCTCAGGTTTGGATCGTTTACGATATGCCTGTTGAGTATCCTTTTTCTCGATAGCTGGCGTGGCCAACAAATGTTGGATTCCACCAATCGTATTTTTGAATATACGTAAGAATCTTTAAAACGTACAATTTTTAGGTCCAGATTAGAAAAGGACAATTTTTTGTCTGTCTGCTCGATAATAATTTAAGTTTTCGAATTTCTACGGACCACCAGTACCAATAGAGAAATATTGAAATGGAAATCCATGTTTTCAGGACGAGCGGCAACTGGTATTATTCATCTTTGAATTCCAGGAAACTCTTGAGCGTTATGTTGTCGAAAAGTATGAGGCCTATTAAAGTAACAGCTGGAAAACTCTACATTTTAAATTTAGAGAACTTCACATCGGTAAGGTTTTCATTGTCTTTATAATGTTATCAGTGCAGTAGAGTTTCGATTATCCGGAATATCCGAATAACCGGTATATTTACCTCGACTATTCTTCTATAAATGGATTATAATTCACACAAACAAAGAAGTCACAGTCGTATGCATCCAGCAGTGACATCGACACTAAACAGTTGACGAATACAAAACGTAGGAATTTTATATATTTTATTTTTTATTAATACTTTGAATTACTACATTAGCCATGAATGAGTTTATTAAAGATGAAAAACGAATTTTTAAAAAAAATTTACAGGGGGTAAGTGCAGAAATTATTTGGCCGAAATGAAAAAATTTCAAATCGTTCTGAAAAAATTATTTTTGGTTGTGGGGGTTAATTAGAATCATTTTTGATGAATATACATACCCCCGAAATCCTACGTACTTCCGAGAAAAAAATTCTTTTCCGAAAATATAATGTGTGGCCAGAAATGTTACCGTAATTTCATTGTCTGTCTCACTTCTTTTTGTGTTAATTTCTGTAACCTGCTTGTAATGTTGCGAGTGATACGAAAATAGTGATACAGAAGTGATATAGAAAAATGGATCGAATGAATTTTGATCTAAGATTTACTCGTATATCTCGCCTGTAATTATATTCCTCGTTTTCATCGTTTTATCATTGTCCCAGTCCCAAGTATGCCGGATAAACGGAATTTTACAGCATTCTATGTTATAATATAAGATAAGCGACCATTTCACCAAAAGTACAAAAGTACATCTCAATATTTAATAAACTATGCTTTATTAATATTTTTGAAGGTCCTACGAACGTCATTTTCTTACTGCATGGTGCTTTGCTCTTTTCAATGATCATTAACTAACCAATAACAGATATTAATGTTCGTCGATGAGAAGAGAGATTTGTGGAGAATAAAGAAACGTGTTGACATTATCGGAATGCATTTGTGAAATCGATATGCATTTACGGTGGAATAAAAATAGTTAATTAAATTTGGCACCCTCGTGGCGCCTAAGGGAGCCCCCTTCCTCCCCTGGTCTTGTCACGGTTTCCATTTAAAAATTCTCGTTTCGTGGTATAGTTCCAACCTATCGCACTTCATGGACAAAAGGTACGAATTTGATGTTCCACGTTCACCGAATCGTACCATATGGTTCTCGGGGCTCGATTCCTTTTCAAACGAAATAGATCGTCGACACTGAGACCAGCAACACCGATCTATCAAACACGCGGCACGTGCTCCACCTCCCACCTGGGCCTAATTGATTTTCGTTCGCACATCTATCGAGGAAGTCGTTCGAAAGTCGATAAAAACTTGTTAACGCTCGTCACAGTGGACGACGTTATTAATCAGGAACCAATTTTAATCCCCGAACGACCGGATGAATTTCAACGACGGCTGAATTGCATTCGTCTCTATTTGTAACGATCAAACTTGTTTGTCGACTGAAAAGATTGGTGGACGACGAGCGGAGAGACCAAGTAATACATCAACGAAGCAATTAGGAATCTGCAACTTTCGAATTGGTAACCATCCGTCGGTTACAGTTGAAACTAGCAGAGGATAATAGCTACTTTTTTTTTCAATTTTCTATACATTTAGTTTTAATTTGTAGTAGTAGACTAAGAGTGTCGAAATATTGAAACTAATTAATGAGCAACAAGATATACGGAATGTACATTTTTGTATTTACGCGTCTGTTTTAGCTATACAGGGGTTCGGGCATCCCTGGGAAAAATTTTAATGGGGGATTCTAGAAGCCAAAATAAGACGAAAATCAAGAATACCAATTTGTTGATGGAGGCTTCGTTAAACAGTTATTAACAATTAAATTAAAAAATTTCATATCATTCTGGAAAAATTATTTTCGGTTCAAGGGACGATTATAATCATTTTCGATGAATAGATATACCCCCGAAATCCTACTCAGTTTCGTGAAAAAAATTTGAAAAGGTGTGAAATTTTTCGACATAATTAAAAAATTTCAAATCGTTCTAAAAAAATTATTTTTGATTGTAGGGATCAATTATAATCATTTTTGGTCAATAGGCATACCCTCGAAATCCCACCCATTTTCGAGAAAAAAATTCCTTACCGAAAATATAATTTCAGGCCAAAAATTTCATGTGAATCTTTAAAACACCATAACTTCTGAACGGATTGGACGATTTTAATGTTCAAAAAGCCAAACGCCGCGTATTTTAGTGTAGAATATGTAGCAATTATAAAAATATTCGAAAGGTTGTTCCTTGGCCCCGCAATGTTAGAAAAACCCCATAAAAATGGTCCAATTTTCAAACAGCCATAACTTCTATAATAGTGAATATATTTCAATGGAACTTTTTTCTGAAGTAGAGCCCATAGATACCTACAGAAAAGTATTAAACAACTTTTCTGTAGGACGACAAGCGAAATTACTAAAAATGAAAAACGAATTTTTAAGAGAAATCGACAGGGGGTAGGTATCTAAATTTTTCGGCGAAATTGAAAAGTTTCAAATCGTTCTGGAAAAATTATTTTCCGTTGTGGGGGTCAATTATAATCATTTTTGGTGAATAGACATACCCTCGAAATCCTAACCACTTTCGAGAAAAAAATTCAGTATTGGCGGAACTTTGAACGTTAGTAACTTCTTAACGAAGCCACCATCAATAAATTGATATTCTTGATTTTCGTCTTATTTTGGCGTCTAGAATCTCCCATTAAAATTTTTCCCTGTATAAGTTTGTAAAAAGGAGCATTGTCTGTTAAATTGTATCATTCAATATTAATAATAATCGAACTAAGAGTACAACTTTCTTCGGTTAAGGAAGACATGTTAAAATGACGACAATCTCGAATATCATTTATAGTAGTCGATACTATCGGTTGAGAATAGTGATCGATCGAAAGATCGATTAGTTCACTTTACTTTCTTCGAACGCGAAGTTTGCGTACATTTATGCCGCCTTAATGGACTCGTTTTAAATACAATATACAAGGTGTCTTAGCATCGATTGTGCACCCGGAGAATGGGTGATTTTACATGAAAAAACAAAACGAAAATAAAGAATAAAATTTTTTTATTCGAGGCTTCGTTCTCGAGAAAATCAATTGTGAATTGATCGATACAAATACCACCAATATCATTAGTATCAACATAATGTACTGTGTTACTTGTGTTTATGGATATAGAGTGAATTTACTTATTGTACTAACTTAATTCGTACAAAAATTTTTGAAAATTGCCCATTGTGCTGCATACGCAATTGTACTCTCTTGTATGAACGCATTCTAATCTAATATGTATCTTTAATTCTTCAAATGCCATGTTTTCGTACTCTTAGATTATTACTATTGAATAATACAATTTAACAGGCAATGCTCCTTTTTGCAAACTTATACAACTAGAACAGACACGTAAATATAACAATTAACAACTTGTTCCACCATTCGTATAATTTGTCGCAGACTCCTTTTGAGAGTGGTTTAAAAAAATCTATCTCATCGGTATGTGTATTGTATAATGCAGAAATTCGATTTACGGGATCACGTACATACCTATACTGTATTTCGAATTTTACGTAGGAATGAGAAAAGTTACTCTACTTCTTAACCGTCTAGATGGTGGTAGAAATTAGCAGATGCCAGTAATGATAATCTTACTATTTACTAAATTGATCAGCAAAGGTTAGCATAGGATTCTTCGCGCGATCTTCGGGAAATGACGATTTTCCCTGGTCAACGGACTTTGTTTCCACGAAGGTCTGTGCCTTCACGTCCGAGCGCACCCGGGACAGTTTTTTCCCCCCCGTTAGTCGGCGTTCTTTATCCTAAAATCTTGTGCACTCGCCGGAGCAACACCTTGCTGAGGCTTTCGTCATGCACCCAGTTGTTCGTTGGCGCAGGGCACGCGCCGTGCCCCTTCTTAACAGGGATAGATCCCTTTGCACGATGGATATCTCTAATTGTCTCGAAGCGATTCGCCCCAAGGCACTGTCTTGGCCGTTGGCGTTTCGCTAATTTACCACCCTCGCCATTTTGCGTTCGTCGAAAATTTCGCACCGTGCATCGATCTGTCGTACGATATAAAAATTTTTGTCATTACTTTAATACGAGGTGAATTAATAGCTATTATCTAAACCGATCGTAATAGAATTTTAAAGAAATTTTTCTGTGCTCGAAGAGATTCGCTGGTCCCGAGTTCCTAATAAGTTTTTAATTAATTGTTAGAATTATTGGCACGACGGTTGTCGAATAAGTGTTAAATGTACCCGGTGTCATCGACCGTCGTGCGTAAGTATACCATCTTCTCTTTGTTTTCACTTCCTCTGCCACTCTTTTTCCTCCGACGAGTAAGATGCACATATTATATGCAGTTATTATATTCTGTAGCTTCTATTATAAAAGCATCTGTCGTTTCAACGAACCGACGAACCAGCGAAAGTCTGTTCGAGTGTTCCGGATAAACGAGACAAAGGCTGGAAAATCGGTAATTGGAAATAAATTTTCAGCGTGCAGTGCAACGTCACCTCGGCGTTTTCAAGTTTTTACGCTATCGCGTGCCGAAATATTATGACAAATTCCCCTCCGATTCTATACGTTAAACTTAATAACTCGAATTTAAAGCTTCCGAAAAATTAAGAGTATTTCTGTCGTTTTTCGACTATAGATATTTTACCTTATTTAGAGTATTCAGTTGCGTTTTTTAAACCCGTAAGTTCGTGCTGTTCGATACTCTGAACTTGACGAGGATAAAATTTGTAATTTAATTGAAAACAAACCAAATTTGTCAGTTCAGGGGATTTTTGAAATTTTAAACATCAACGATTTATAGAAATTTGAATAGATATTGCATCAAAGCTCGAAGTTTGGATTCCAACTGGCTTACAGAACAAAATTTTCTTGAACCTGATTGTATGAATATTTTTGTTAGCATACAGGGTGTTCGGCCACCCCTAGGAAAAATTGTAATGGGGGATTCTAGAGGCCAAAATAAGACGAAAATCAAGAATAACAATTTCTTGATGGAGGCTTCCTTAAAAAGTTATTAACAATTAAATTAAAAAATTTCAAATCGTTCTGGAAAAATTATTTTCGGTTGCGGGGGTCAATTACAATAATTTTTGGTGAATAGACATACCCCCGAAATCCTACTCACTTTCTAGAAAAAAATTCAAGAAGGTGTGAGATTTTTCGATGAAAAAAAAAATTTCAAATAGTTCTGGAAAAATTATTTTCGGTTGCGGGGGTCAATTACAATCATTTTTGGTCATTACACATACCCCCGAAATCCTACGCACTTTCGAGAAAAAAATTCGAGAAGGTATGAAATTTTTCGACGGACAAAAAAAATTTCAAATCGTTTTGGAAAAATTATTTTCGGTTGCGGGGGTCAATTACAATCATTTTTGGTCATTACACATACCCCCGAAATCCTACTTACTTTCTAGAAAAAAATTCGAGAAGGTATGAAATTTTTCGACGGAAAAAAAAAAGTTTCAAATCGTTTTAGAAAAATTATTTTCGGTTGCGGGGGTCAATTACAATTATTTTTGGTGAATAGACATACCCCCGAAATCCTACACACTTTCTAGAAAAAAATTCGAGAAGGTGTGAAATTTTTCGACGGAAAAAAAAAGTTTCAAATCGTTTTGGAAAAATTATTTTCGGTTGCGGGGGTCAATTACAATAATTTTTGGTGAATAGACATACCCCCAAAATCCTACACACTTTCGAGAAAAAAATTCGAGAAGGTATGAAATTTTTCGACGGACAAAAAAAATTTCAAATCGTTTTGGAAAAATTATTTTCGGTTGCGGGGGTCAATTACAATCATTTTTGGTGAGTAGTTATACCACCGAAATCCTACGCACTTTCGAGAAAAAAATTCGAGAAGGTATGAAATTTTTCGACGGAAAAAAAAAATTTCAAATCGTTTTGGAAAAATTATTTTCGGTTGCGGGGGTCAATTACAATTATTTTTGGTCATTACACATACCCCCGAAATCCTACTTATTTTCTAGAAAAAAATTCGAGAAGGTATGAAATTTTTCGACGGAAAAAAAAAATTTCAAATCGTTTTGGAAAAATTATTTTCGGTTGCGGGGGTCAATTACAATCATTTGTGGTGAATAGACATACCCCCGAAATCTTGCGCATTTTCGAGAAAAAAAATTCAGTACAGGCGGAACTTTAAACGTTAATAACTTTTTAACGAAGCTTCCATCGACAAATTGGTATTCTTGATTTTCGTCTTATTTTGGCCTCTAGAATCCCCCATTAAAATTTTTCCCTGCATAGAGTATCTAAAATGTACGCGAAACATTCAAAAATATCCAATGTCCTATCATTTTGTCAGGCACTTTATGTTAACTACACAGATCTAGAATACTTATTACTTTTAACGTAAACTACGTTATAATTATAATTTGATGTGGAACACCAGATGTAATATTAATTTCTCTCGAGTAATTATTATTAAATTTAACTATTTGAACTCTATCTGATGAAAAACTGGATAGCCAAGAAAGCATACAGCTGTTTATTCCTAATGCCTTTAATTTGAACATTAAGGGGGTATTCTCGTCTAGAATCTGATATTTTCAGCTTTTTTCGAGATTTTTTTACAAAGAAACTATATAACTTTTTATGTATCGGTTGTGGCATACGTATTTACTAACATTTAAAGAACACAAATTATTTTTGTAAACAAAAAATAATCATAATCGAACTGTGTTTGGTTAACGAAAGTATTGTAAAGGAAATACCTTTAATCTTCCTTTAAATAAAGGAAGTTCCTTTAATCCGAAACAATGAAATAAAATGGCATCTTATTTTGTATGAATATGACTATTACGTGAACCACCAGAAATTAAAAGTCTTGATAATTAAAAGAATGGCGATACTTTGAAGTTTAAATACTGTTTTTTGTTGGTTTTTATGAGTCTGTAAAACGCATAAAAAGTACGAAAGAATAAACATTTTTTAAAAACCCGTGGTTCGCGCGATAGGGGGCACGTATGCTGAAGGTTCTCTGCTTCGAAGTCAATCGATGAACTAGAACTTGAGATATCGTGCACACCAGTCCAAAAAAGTGTGGTGCCGAGAAAAACACATTTTACTGCCCGACCGGATCATTCGCCACAACTACGAGCTGCGCTCTTCAAACGGCTGTAACGTCGTAAATATTACGCATTAAAACAAATCCTGTTGCAGACATATCTTCAACGATATATACTTTAAGGAAGTGCAATAAAAAGGAAATCGATTTTTTTTCAATTCTAGACAAGAACACCCCCTTAACACTAGGTTTACGGTACGCGTCAATTTGACGCATTATTTGTTAGCAATTTATGTTGAATTGAATTGATGCAACGATAATGGATGTATACTCTAATTAAAAGAAAATAACTTACTTTATAATAAAAATATGCGCAACGAGTGTCCGTAAACCTAATGTTAAGATTGAACGATTATGTGATACACCTTGTACAACGAATGTGCAAGACAGTCGATCTTTTATAGTAAATACGAAGTATTTGACTTGATTGTAGCGCAACCGGCACCCCGAAAATTACATTTAATCCTAGATTCTCGTGGATGGTTGGAATTTAAATCAACAGGTAACCCCTTGCTCGGGCGTCCGTTATCTAAATCAACAGGTACACCTTCCTTTGAGGAAGCGTTCAGCTCCTGTGTACGCGAAAGACAGATAAGGCCACGACAGGAAGGAAAGAAGGGAGGAAAGAAAAAGCGACCGCGGCGGCACGTTTCTACAGGGTAAAGTGGTACCGACGAAGAAGAGGAGAGGGTAGCCTACAGAAGGAGCCAGAATGGGCCACCAGGTGCACCTTCAGAATGGACATGAAACGAAGTGGGAACCATATGTTGATGTGCTGAAGGACGCACGGCACGCGCCACACTCAAACTCGAGCCTTTACACCGCGAGGATCGGTGACTTCTTCCTATTGTTACCGTTTCCGAACCAATGACACGATCTCCGTGCACAGTGCATCCGTACCAACGAGACACGCCGCGATTCGTTTCACGATTCACCTAGATCTCGCGAACGGGACCAACGATCGACGGGCGACGTTCGATCGGGGAGCCTTGTGTCGTTATAAATGCCGATTCTACGATTCGTGATCGAAAGCTGTCGATGGACGGACCGGACTAAGTGATTAAAAAGGTTGGCCAGTGCAACGATTACACGGTCACGATGTGAATTACGTAGTACGCTGTACGAGACAATCCCGACGAAGACAATAAAAAGCGTCCCACAGCCACGGCGAGATTGTTTTTTTTTTTTTAATTCTTGTACGATTATCGTGTCGCTAAACGTTTAGAACGTTTCCAACGATGGCTCTTCTGACGAATCACCACGATTACTCGGTTCCCTCTGAAATGGTCACCACCGTTTATCCGAGTACAACGAGGACGTACGATTCCTTGTACCCTTCTCCGTACAACTCGCCGAATTACGATTCCATGAAAGTTCCGTTCGGCGAGAATTACGCGCACAAAGGTGAGCATACGCCGCGAAAAGAAATCGAGACTGTGAATTACGGGAACGATGTGGTTACGAAATATTCGAGAACACCGGACTCGTACGAAAGAAGCTCTTTCGGTATCCTGACGCCAGCTACGCCGCAGAGGTAAGTCGGCATTTTCGATACGCACGCATGATTTTTGCAAGCTTACTTCTACCCTGCACGTTCGATCGAACCACCGACGAATCGCTTTGTTTGTTCGTTCTGTGCGCGAGATACACCCTTTTCCGTGCACCGAGTCGCGATTAAGAGCGATGTTTTCGCTATTTTTTCATAGTGAATTTCGGCTGATTTTAACAGATACGAACCACAGCACGTGATAAGTCATACCGCCTCCCCTAGACCGATGCTGCACGAGGATAATTCCGTGGAGTACCATCCGCCATCTTATTGTTACGAGACGCCGCCTCAGGAACAGAAATTTCACACCCTCGAAAGCAGCGAACCGATGCAGATGATCGTCGAACCGAAAAGGAATTGCTGGCAACCTGTTACGTCCGCGCAGGTGAATTAAGGGATACAAAGAAAAGTGATATACGATTCGATGTTTCGCGAGAATAAGATAATAACGTCTCTGAAAGCCGGATAACTGAGACTTTTCTGAAAAGCTCTATTGTTTGGGTATTTTCTTAATTGGAAACGCGTTCGTGTCACGATTGAAACATCAATTCTCGTCAGATCATCGAAGTTATACAGGGTGTTCGGCCACCCCTGGAAAAAATTTTAATGGGGGATTCTGGAGGCCAAAATAAGACGAAAATCAAGAATACCAATTTGTTGATGGAGGCTTCGTTAAACGGTTATTAATAATTAAATTTAAAAATTTCAAATCGTTCTGGAAAAATTATTTTCGGTTGCAAGAGTCGATTACAATCATTTTTGGTGAGTACACATACCCCCGAAATCCTACCCATTTTCTAGAAAAAAATTCAAAAAGGTGTGAAATTTTCCGATGGAAAAAAAAATTTCAAATCGTTTTGGAAAAATTATTTTCGGTTGCGAGGGTTAATTACAATCATTTTTGGTGAATAGATATACCCCCGAAATCCTACCCACTTTCTACAAAAAAATTCGAGAAGGTTGACAAAATGTTCGACAAAATTGAAAAATTTCAAATTATTCTGAAAAAATTATTTTCAATTGTGGGGGTCAATTACAATCATTTTTGGTGAATACACATACCCCTGAAATCCTACGCACTTTCGAGAAAAAAATTCTTTATCGAAAATATACTGTGTGGCCGGAAATGTTTCCCCGAAATTTTAGGCGTATGTTTAAAAAATCATAACTTCTGGACGGATCGAAGGGTTATAATGTTTCAAAATGCAAAAAATGCGTATTTATGGAGGTCTGGAGCCCCAGAAAAGTGGGTCCAAAAAGTATATTGAATGTAAGGTCTACTTGTATACCTCGTATAACTTTTTAACGAAGCCTTAATCAACAAATTGGTATTCTTGATTTTCGTCTTATTTTGGTCTGTAGAATCTCCCATTAAAATTTTTCCAAGGGTGGCCAAACACCCTGTATAATATATAAAACTTAAGTGCATAATAGTTATAGTACTTCGATTAAATTTAATTCATACCTATTTTCCCTGTCCATTTTAATTTTGCACGACTATTAGACAGTCGAGTTGGGCTAGAAACAGACGAGCGGCTCTTTCCATTACGATCTATACTTTTCCTTGTTTTGCAATTAAAAGAACGAAGGCAGACAATAATCGCAAGACAAAGAAAAACATAGAATCTCTACAATATCACAACGGAAAATGTCGCTCGTTTGTATCTAGCCTAAAGGGTTTAGTAACGTAAAGTTTGCCTTACGAATGGCTTTTCAGAGACAGTTATCTCCTACGAACAGCCCCCGAAGAGGAAGACGAAGATCAAGGGACATACCACCGTCACCGAGCGTCCTGAAGCGTCGGCGTCTAGCCGCGAACGCGCGCGAGAGGCGTCGAATGAACGGTTTGAACGACGCCTTCGATAAGTTGCGGGAAGTTGTGCCCAGCCTTGGCGCCGATCACAAGCTCAGTAAGTTCGAAACGCTACAAATGGCGCAGACTTATATCGCGGCGTTGTGCGATCTTCTTCAAAAACACGATGGAAAATGGCAATGACGAAACAGGAACTAAAGAAAACGAGAATGGTAAAGAATTCATCGATTAAATTCTGCGGAGGTCGCGATCCTATAAATTTTTAAACGATCGTGTTTCGAAGATACAGTAATTTTGATCTGCGTTGAAATATGAGATTTTGTTAGCTGTACGAATACATGAGAAATGTTTTATCTTATTTCAATATATACGTTAGAATGATAAATATACCTTTGAGATGGAGCTAGAAGTTGTCTGTGATCTCGATATAAATAAATTTAATTTTTTAAGCGGTCATTTCAATATACACTTACGACGATTCTCGAAACTCGAAAAGTTACTTTTGCCGTGTATTTTGATGCTATATAAAGTGTATAAAAATTTTTTATATAATGATAGAATAGAGATGATATTTAGGTGGCTACCTTTAAGTGGGACACCTTGTATAAACACCTGATATAAAAATTTACCGAATCATATAATAGTAACGTTTGTCATTTATAAAAATACTTTGCATGCATCTGTGGGATCAATCGCAACTTCTGCAGAATTAAAGGTGACGCGATTTTCAATTTTTTACTTATGAAAAACATTACTTAACCATGACACGCGAATTTTTATGAAACTTTGCACACAAATACAGCATTTAAAATTTTATCAGGCACGTATCGAGGGGTGAAAACTACCTTAAAAGTTGCGAATGCAGTATCGATTTAGTTTTCTTTTAACTAACGGATGTAAAACAAAAATGTTCAGTTTTCTACGAGATTTTACATTGTCCAGATGGAGATTTTATCGAATTATAGGCGACCTCTTTGTAACCAGATTGTTTTTTCATAGATATTTAAAAGTTGGCCAATAAATAACAGGCCATAATCTTTCATTCGTTGTTTGAAATATTTATCTAGATAAAAATTTTCGCTGTAATCAATTAGATTAATTTGAATACATGTTTCGTAGGAAATCATGTATATTTTTCCAATTTTTCCGTTTGTTTAGCTCCTTATACTGAATAATTATTTTAATTCTCTATAACTTTGTACGTTTTTGACGTGAGAAAGCCATAATTTACATTTTCAACCTGAACTCTGTTATCCACATGTATGGAATTAATCGATTGAACGTATCGATCACGGTCATACGCTGACAATTAGTTACGTTAATTAAGCGACAGTTTCGTGTAATATCTAATTCTCTACGAGTATGTGTGAATTGCTAATAGAAATTTGTTCGTATGTACATTCATAATTTATATTATTTATAATTGTAAATTGTATATGATCATAGAAACACGGCTAACCATCCAAAGATTAACGAAATGCTCGATAATGTTAGACGTAAGAAAACGCGTCGAATTATTGTTAAATAAGCGTGAATTATTATACAGTATTTATTGATATCGCGATATTGCGTGTTACTAATTTCTATAGTGCGTAACGAGTGATAGAAACAATGTAAAACCGTATAGTGCCATCGTCATTGTAATTGGTTCGATACGCGTTAATTTTTTAATCATCGAGAGCCTTGCGTTAAGTTTTAAAGCAAATTTACGCAATTACTATTAGACTGTGTAACTTTTAATTACAGCACCGCTAGGTTACTTAAACTGTTGTAGATAACTTCAATTTATTTTTATTTTTAGTTATACCGTAGCTAGTCAGAAATATTGTTAAGGAAGCCCATGAAGCTTGAAACAGCATTTTTTTCTGCCGTCCATCGATAGAATACGACACGATGCCAAAGAATGGTTATTTGAAACTGTTATTAAGATTCGAAGGTGTCAATTAGCCTTAAGCAACAATCATAAATGGTACGAAATTAAAAAATATTTCAATCTTGCGACAATGTTATGCGATTTTCTTGTTAGCGAATAGATCGAAACGACAAAAAACTTGAAAGATCAATGTTAATGTAACAATGTAAGATATTGTAAATAAAGTACTGTCTACATCTTCAGATAAAACGTGTGATCTTATTTTCCAATTGAAACGAGGCTTAGAAAAAAGGCTTTGTACCAAATTATTTGTTTATTCTTCAACGAAGAATCGAATATGTAATTTTAAAAAACAGTTTCATTTAAATATTTATGATTTCGTGTTCGTAGCACTATACAGGGTGTTCGGCCAAAATAAGACGAAAATCAAAAATATCAATTTGTTGATTGAAGCTCCGTTAAAAAGTTATTAAAGAATTAAATTAAAAAATTTTAAATCATTCTAAAAAAATTATTTTCCGGTGCAGGGGTCAATTACAATCATTTTTGGTGAATAGACATACTCTCGAAATGCTAACCATTTTCGAGAAAAAAATTCCTTACCGAAAATCTAATTTCTGGCCAGAAATGTCTGTCCGAATTTTCATTCGAATCTTTAAAATGTCATAACTTCTGAACGGATTGGACGATTTTAATGTTTAAAAAAGCAAACGACGCGTATTTTGATGGAGAATATGTACAAATTGCAAAAATACTCGAAAAGTTGGTCCTTGACCCCGCAAAATGAGAAAAACCCCATAAAAATGGTCCAATATTCAAACAGCCATAACTCCTACAATAGTGAATATATTTCAATGAAACTTTTTTCTAAAGTAGAGCTCATGGATACCTACGAAAAAGTATTAAACAACTTTTGTATAGGTTGTCAAGTAAAATTACTAAAAATGAAAAACGAATCTTTAAGAAAAATCGACAAGGTAGGTGCTTAAATTTTTCGACGAAAAAAAAAAAATTTCAAATCGTTTTGGAAAAATTATTTTCAGTTTCAGGGGTCAATTATAATCATTTTTTGTCAATAGACATACCCCCGAAATCGTACCCACTTTCTAGAAAAAAATTCGTGGTGTGAAATTTTTCGACAAAATTAAAAAATTTCAAATCATTCTAAAAAAATTATTTATGGTTACGGGGGTCAATTACAATAATTTTTGGTGGATAGACCTACCCCCGAAATCCTACCCACTTTTTAGAAAAAAATTCAGTACGGGCGGAATTTTAAATGTTAATAACTTTGTAATGAAGCCCCCATTAAAAAATTAGTATTCTTGATTTTCGTCTTATTTTGGCCTCTAGAATCTTCCATTAAAATTTTTTCCAGATGTGGCCGAACGCCCTATATCTCATTATAGAATTTTCTAGATGGTTCAATGTTTTAAAGTTTAAGGATTTAGGATGTTAAATTATCGAAACAACAAAAACCTTGAAAGATCAACGTTAATATAACAATCTAAGATATTGTAAATAAACTATTCTCTACATGTTCAGATAAAAAATGTCATCTTATTTTCAAATTGCAACAGAGCTTAGAAAAAAGGCTTTGTACCAAATCATTTGTTTATTTTTCAACGAGAAACCTGATATGTAATTTTGAAAAGCAGTTTCCTTTAAATATTCATGATTTCGCGATCGTTGCACTATATCTCATTATGTAATCTTCTAGATGTACCAATGTATTAAAATTTATGAATTTGGGGAAACTATCGAAACAAAAATTTGTCCAACAAAGTTGGAAAATTGGATTTCGGTCAAGAGAGAAACGTTTCAAAGATGGTCGCGAAACCAAAAGGAAAGGGTCAGAAAGGGTGATCGGTAACCCTTTTTCGTTCGTTAAATTGGCAAGATCGCTGGAAAAATGTCTGTTCGTTGAAGCGTGGGCGGACAGCGGCACGTGCCGCACAATAGAGCTCGTTAGTCGTTTCGCATGATTTTCTTGTTTCTCTCTTTCATCAAACGGAGATCCACCTTTCTGCCGTAAATAAGGATTCCTTCATTTCATGAATCACCAGATGCCCGATAATTAGCGATCATTAATTACACGAACGGACGTACACCGCGGCCCAATATCCTGGATAAACGTTAAATGAGACCGGAAGATCTCTGGCCTCGATATATTGGGTGATTATATGCATTCTTACGGATTTCTTTTTCTGAAAGTAGCGTACTGGTTATTTCTTAACGACCAAAGAAACAACTATAATTTCTACCAATTAGTATGAAAACGTATACTGTATTTAAGACTTGTGGTGTAGTAAAGACTTCTCTTAAATATGCTTTTTCTTTGGTGCAAGTTCTTTTAAAGTTCTTTTACGTTTCTGTGTTTCCAACGATATAATACATTTAATTTATTAATAGGTAATTTCGTAAGTCTTTTACGACCGAGCGTACGAATTCCTGCGCATCATTTAATTTTATTAATTGGTTTGACGAAATTGAACTATCGAATCTCTGAAAAATTGTACAAATTTATTTCACGTTAAGTTACATCGTTTAATTATTGCAATAATAAATACTACGTTAAATACGTTTTGTATTTTTCCTTTTTATTAATGCGTCTCGAAACATTTATAATCCGAGATTAACAGTTTAATCGAATAAAGTATAATAAAGTTATAATAAATAATAATATAATAAAGGAACTAAAGGACTTTATATATCCGTTTTCCTGATCTATTTTACAATAATAAAACGTCTTATTTAGGTTCTACATAAAAGAAATTGAATTGCTTCCGTTAAATAGTAATATGATTTAACTTTCGTTTTTTGCCCTCACCCTACTGTAACGTAAAAATGAACGAGCACTCGTCTCTCTTTTTCTCCTAATAAACATGTCGTCAGGATTCGATCCGGTGTCAGCGAAACGTACGCACGATCGTCCCGTGTAATCGATTTAGAGTGAAAAGAAAAACGTGACAGAGTAGTGCAATCGTAAAATTTCCGAGGAAAAGACAAAATGGGTTTTTACAAACCAACGAAGCGAACCGTGGAGGAACGAAAAGCGCGGAGAATTCGAGAGACAGATTTGACCGAGTACAGGCCCCGACATTGGGCGTGACCAAAAATGGTCGACTTTTCGAATTAGTATCCAATATCCATTTCAGGTAAAATTCGCGCCAGTTCGAGGAACAAAACACTGATCTTTATACATTTTCTAAGTTACCGTTGCTTGTAACCCATTGTAAGGATGTTTATGCATCGTATAATATGTCTTGATATGCTAAATATACAGGGTGTTCGGCCACCCCTGGGAAAAATTTTAATGGGTGATTCTAGAGGCCAAAATAAAACGAAAATCAAGAATACCAATTTGTTGATGGAGGCTTCGTTAAAAAGTTATTAACGTTTAAAGTTCAGCCCGTACTGAATTTTTTTCTCGAAAATGCGCAAGATTTCGGGGGTATGTCTATTCACCAGAAATAATTGTAATTGACCCCTGTAACCGAAAATAATTTTTCCAGAATGATTTGAAATTTTTTTTTTCCGTCGAAAAATTTCACACCTTCTCGAATTTTTTTCTAGAAAGTGGGTAGGATTTCAGGGGTAGGTCTATTGACCAAAAATGATTGTAATTGACCCTCGCAATTGAAAGTAATTTTTTTAGAACGATTTTAAAAAATTGATTTTCGCCGAAAAACTTAGACACCTACCCCTTGTCGATTTTTCTTAAAGATTCGTTTTTCATTTTTAGTAATTTTATTTGACAACCTATACAAAAGTTGTCTAATACTTTTTTGTAGGTATTCATGAGCTCTACTTCAGAAAAAAGTTTCATTGAAATATATTCACTATTGCAGGAGTTATGGCTGTTTGAAAATTGGACCATTTTTGGGGGGTTTTTCTCATTTTGCGAGGTCAAGAATCAACTTTTCGGATATTTTTGCGATTTGTACACATTCTCCATCAAAATACGCGTCGTTTGCTTTTTTAAACATTAAAATCGTCCAATCCGTTCAGAAGTTATGACATTTTAAAGATTCGCATGAAAATTCGGGCAGACATTTCTGGCCAGAAATTAGATTTTCGGTAAACAATTTTTTTTCTTGAAAATGCGTAGGATTTCGGGGGTATGTGTAATGACCAAAAATGATTATAATTGCCCAGTGTAACTAAATATAATTTTTTTAGTATGATTTGAAATTTTTTAATTTCGTCTGAAAATTTCAGTACCTACTCGAATTTTTTTCTCGAAAGTAGGTAGGATTTCGACGATATGTCTAATGACCAAAAATGATTCTAATTGACCCCCGCAATCGAAAATAATTTTTCCAGAACGATTTGAAATTTTTTAATTCAATTGTTAATAACTTTTCAACGAAGCCTCCATCGACAAATTGGTATTCTTGATTTTCGTCTTATTTTGGCCTCTAGAATCCTCTATTAAAATTTTTCCCAGGGGTGGCCGAACACCTTGTATAATTATATCATTTGTTCCAAACACAATTCTCTTTGTTAAATCCTACAATATTATTTTTCAAATTTTGCAAATAAAACATTGTTGCTGTCTAGTTATTATTGGGTCTAGGCGCCTAGTAATGGGTTTCAAAAGAATATTTGGACAATTCGGAGAAAAGGGCGGTTTCAGGGTTGAACTCGCGTACAGCCGATAATTCTTCAACAGAAATTACACCCTCATCGCTGCTGAGCGCTGTTCGATAACGAGGCGTAGCCACGGGTCTGAAGACCGAGCCCCGAAGGAAGGACAATTCGTTCCAGGGCACGAGGGTGACCGTAACACCGAAAATTTTGTGACACCTCGCTATCCTTATGGTGTCAAAGGGAGCACCTTCGTCGGGATTACGATTCTCGCCACCTGACTCCGTGTCGAATGATTTTGCTACCAGCTCCCTCGTTCGACCGCAAAACTCGTTAACCCCTTCGCGTGATTAAAACGCTCATCGATTGGCCCGAAAGGAAGAGATTTGTTACGTGAACTATTTAGTCCGCGAGGCTTCAGAAGAGCCGCCAAAATTCGTTACGAAAACTCCCATGGCGCCTATATCTCGTGAGATTCCATTAACAAAGAGTACAATTTCAGAATTGTCGGATGAAAAGAATTTTAGACTTAACTTAGAACCTGGGAAAATCAAAATTTTTCTGTACTTGGGACGAATTTTCAATAACGATGTTTCACGAATCGATACTAATTCGACTACTCATTTGAGACTTCTATGAGAATTTCGATATCCGTTTCACATCTTTTCAAATATTCAATATCCATGATAGAGGTACAAGTAGCCACTATCTACACTTACTTTTCTAATGCCTTTGGATCTATTAATCATTAATTTCCAAGTTAAAGGTGCTAGAAAGAAACAGCAATATGCTTTCTTGGCTATCTAGTTTCGTATTGGAAAGAGTTTAGATAGTTAAATTCAATAATAATTGCTCAAGAGAAGCAAAAGCTACATCTGGGGTTCCACAAGGTTCCCACTTGAGGCTTTTCCTATTTATAATACAGGGTGTTCGGTCACCCTTGGGAAAATTTTAATGGGAGATTCTAGAGGGCAAAATAAGACTAAAATCAAGAATACCAATTTGTTGATTGAGGCTTCGTTAAAAAGTTATTAACGTTTAAAGTTTTTTTTTTTTAAGAATTTTTTTCTCGAAAGTGTGTAGGATTTCGGTGATATGTCTATTGACCAAAAATGCTTGTAATTGACCCCTGTAACTAAATATAATTTTTTTAGAACGATTTGAAATTTTTTAATTTTGTCAAAAAATTTCAACACCTACTCGAATTTTTTTCTGGAAAATGCGTAAGATTTCGATGGTATGTTTATTCACCAAAAATGATTGCAATTGACCCCCGCAACCGAAAATAATTTTTCTAGAATGATTTTAAATTTGTTAATTTAATTTTTTAATAACTTTTTAACGAAGCCTCCATCAACAAATTAGTATTCTTGATTTTAGTCTTATTTTGGCCTCTAGAATCTCTCATTAAAATTTTTTCCAGGGGTGGCAAAGCACCCTGTTGTATACTATATTAATGATATCTCTAAAGTGACCTAACCTACTAAATTTATATTATATGCCAACAATTTCAAAATTTATCAATATGCCTGTAATCAGCAAAGTGTCAAATTAATTAAAGATGATCTTGATAGGCTTCAGAATTGGTGCTTGTTAAATAAATTGTTAATCTATATAAATGTTATATTGCTAAATTTAGTAATACTGAAAATAACCTAGAGTATAATTACATTCTAAATGGTATTTTACCTACTATACTTAATTATGTTGAAGATCTCGGTACTACTTTCTCTTCTAACTTATCTTTTAAAGTACATTATGAAAAAATTATTAGTCTTAGCTCTCTGGGACTTATTCATAGAATTTTCAGATTCTTTAACAACACTAATACACTCAAAATTGTCTATTGTTTTCTGACAAAACCTATTCTTGAATATGTATCAATTGGTCTCCTTACTATAAACCCATAAAAGAGTGCAGCAGAAATTCCTTTGTCTTGTTGCTAAACACAGTGGTTGTCCCATACCTAATAATACCAATCTTCAAATATTGCTTAATAGAAGGAAAATCACTGATATTATCTTTGTAAGTAAACTAATCAAAAGTCATATTTCGTGTTCAATAATTATTCAACTGTTTCCTTTGTATCTACCATAAGAATATTTAAGAAATATTCTAAAAGGCAACACACAACATTCGGATCTCAAAATTGTATAAACAGAATGATTACTCATGCAAACTCTCTGCGCATAAAAACTGTATATCCAATTACTTTGCTTTTCTATATTTTGTTGTTCCTTACATAATACATGTTTTGTACTAAAGGGTTTCTCCCGTTAATAAATGAATAATAATATGTTAGAGATATAATGCTTTTCTTCCTGTATCTGTGTCTGTGTATATAAGAGCGGATGTGTGGTGCCATTTAATAAGCTTATAAAAGCGTTGGGACAAAGGAAAGGTATCCTGGTTTTCAAGTTGAGTGTGAGAACGCATGGCAGAGAGTAAAAGTGTTAAAATCAAAAGTATCCTGTAAAGTTCAATTATAAACCTAGTCTTGTCATTGGACAAAGAAACAACATAATAATATTTACTATTATTAAAATAATAATAGCAATAATATTAAACTGCAGTAATCATTTTTATTTTTCACGTTTATCAGTTATGTTTGCAGAATCGTAAAAATTACTATTAAAGAAAAAAATTTTCAACGTAGTAAGACTAAAGATTTTAATAGACGAACTGTCGTAAATAATGAAAGAAAATACTAGGATGATTCATGACTGCGAAGAAATCGTTAGATTCCATTTTTAATAATCTAAATGGAAATTCGTCGTAACTAGTTAAAGAAAAGTATTACTTACTGCATGAGTTGACACGTTAGAATTGTTCCGAAGTACTCGTGAAAAAATGAAGTTGGAATTGTCTCGAATTCGTGAGCGCTGCCGAGCTTGATCCCATCGTTACTCGTCGTCGTACCTTACGCGTGACGACAAGAATTTAGAATTTCGTTACTCTCTTTCTTCAGCTTTCTACACCTAACTATTGTCATCCGTCGGCGAAATTACGGCTCGATTAGCGTGATCGTTTCAAAACTTCGTGATATCCAGACTGTATTATGTCGGTGCACGCATTCGAATGGCCGCATAGCGCGTCGCGGGCGACGACGGTGGCGGCAACGAACGCGTAGACGCCAGAAAAGAAAAGGTCGCCGCACAAAATTATGGGATACGGTAGACACGGCTGTAACAAAACGTTGCCAGTTGCATTTTAGAAAAAGTTAAGGCAAACCGCATTTTAGTAAAACGCAACGGATTCGCCTCTTTCAATCCGACTTACACCCTTTCTTTTATCGTGTTCTCGCCTCCCCTCCTCTTCTTTCGCACTATCCTCGTCGACCAATGCTTGCCCCTTCTCGTAATCATACTTCTTCGATTCACGGTGTCAGTTGCAGCAAAATAAGAAGCCCGCGATCTCGTATACCGCATTCGCGTGCCGATAGTTGAGCCTTTACGACCGTAGTTGTTTTCTGCGATCACAATGCCATGGTGCTTGCTTTGTTCCTTCGAGGCACCGTTGTTTCGATAAAGTAATTCGTTCGCGAGACTACTTAAAACCAGGGGCCCAAAATGAAAGTTATCTTGGAAACTTTTTTGAAAACTATCAACAAAATATCGTACGTTGAGTCGAAAATAATAAAATATATTAAGATTTACGTGATTTTCTTTAAAGCGTTTCATATATTTTAGGTTACGATTCCTACTAAATTAGGGATCGACGATCGAACTAATCGCGACATCTCTACAATCTGCGTTACAACTAATTATCTCGTGACGTCACCTTCTTTCTCATATACAAGGTGTTCGGCTACACCGGGGAAAAATTTTAATGACAGATTCTAGAAGCCAAAATAAGACGAAAATCAAGAGTACTAATTTGTTGATGGAGACTTCATTAAAAAGTTATTAACGTTTAAAGTTACGATCGTACTGAATTTTTGTTCGCAAAAATGCGCGGGATTTCGGGGGTATATCTATTCACCATAAGTGATTGTTATCGACTTTTGCAACTAAAAATATTTTTTCCAGAATGATTTGAAATTTTTTTTTCGCCGAAAAATTCAGGCATCTACTCTTTGTCGATTTTTCTTAAAAATTCGTTTTTGATTTTTAATAAATTTGTTTGACGCCCGGCAGAAAAGTTGTCTAATACTTGTTTGTAGGTACCCATAAGCTCTACTCCAGAAAAAAGTTTCTCTGAAATACATTCACTATTGCAGGAGTTATGGCTGTTTGAAAATTGGATCATTTTCATGGGGTTAAGGAACAACTTTTCGAATATTTTTAGAATTTCTACATATTCTCCACTAAAATACGCATCGTTTGCATTTTGAAAATTTAAAATCGTCCAATCCTCTCAGGAGTTATAATGTTTTAAAGATACAAATTAAATTTCGGGGAAGCACTTCTGGATTTAGGTTAGATTTTCGGTAGGGAATTTTTTTTCTCAAAAATGCGTAGGATTTCGAGGTTATGTCTATCGACCAAAAATGCTTGTAATTGATTCCCGCAACCAAAAATAATTTTTCCAAAACGATTAGAAATTTTTTAATTTTGTCGACTTTGTCCACCTACTCGAATTTTTTTCTCGAAAGTGCGTAGGATTTCGGGGGTATGTCTATTCACCATAAGTGATTGTTATCGACTTTTGCAACTAAAAATATTTTTTCCAGAATGATGTGAAATTATTTTTTCGCCGAAAAATTTAGGCATCTACTCTTTGTCGATTTTTCTTAAAAATTCGTTTTTGATTTTTAATAAATTTGTTTGACGCCCGGCAGAAAAGTTGTCTAATACTTGTTTGTAGGTACCCATAAGCTCTACTCCAGAAAAAAGTTTCTCTGAAATACATTCACTATTGCAGGAGTTATGGCTGTTTGAAAATTGGATCATTTTCATGGGGTTAAGGAACAACTTTTCGAATATTTTTAGAATTTCTACATATTCTCCACTAAAATACGCATCGTTTGCATTTTGAAAATTTAAAATCGTCCAATCCTCTCAGGAGTTATGATGTTTTAAAGATACAAATTAAATTTCGGGGAAGCACTTCTGGGTTTAGGTTAGATTTTCGGTAGGGAATTTTTTTTCTCAAAAATGCGTAGGATTTCGAGGTTATGTCTATTGACCAAAAATGCTTGTAATTGACTCCCGCAACCAAAAATAATTTTTCCAAAACGATTAGAAATTTTTTAATTTTGTCGACGAATTTGTCCACCTATTCGAATTTTTTTCTCGAAAGTGCGTAGGATTTCGGGGGTATGTCTATTCACCATAAGTGATTGTTATCGACTTTTGCAACTAAAAATATTTTTTCCAGAATGATTTGAAACTTTTTAATTTCCCTGAAAAATTTCAGTACTTGAATTTTTTTCTCGAAAGTGGGTAGGATTTCATGGGTATACGTATTCACCAAAAATGATCGTAATTAACCTCTGCAACTAAAAATAATTTCTCCAGAATGATTTGAAACTTTTTAATTTAATGTTTTAATAACTTTTTAACGGAGCCTCAATCTAGAAATTGATATTCTTGATGTTTGTCTTATTTTGGCCTCTAGAATCTCCTCTAGTATATCATAAAGCATCAGTCGCGTAACGAAGTAATAAACTAATCAGATGTACAAGTTGGTAATTTCATAATCCACTATCCAACAGTTCACAAATATCAATCATTAACAGGTCATTTGCTCGTATATTCTCAATTGTCGATAGTGTTCCATATATGCTGTTTCTCCTATGACGTAGAGTCTACGTAATAGGCTGGATTTCATGTAATGCGATCCATTATAAAGCACCGCGTGCATTACGCCGACGAAGATGCACCGCTATATTAGAAGAAGTATCATCAAATCCTCGGTGTACCGTTCAATTTTGACCGACTGTCGAACCATATGTCTCATTGTTCGCATAAATTATTGCTTCGATATCGATTCTTTTGGACTGTAATTGCTTACCGCTTGTCACTGAATTCGTACCGTCGTATTATCGACACGGCACGCGCCTTGTCCGAAACATGGCGAACAGATGACCACGATGGGTACTCTGAAAACTGTAGGTGCATTCACGTAGACTGTATTTTGAAGGCGATTGTGCCGGTATCACTGGTGGAAGATGAATAAGCTTCGTGTGCCAAGTGTTCCGGACAGATGGAGCAATATTGACGGACGAACGGTGCGCAGTACCACAAAACGGATCGCGGATGATCAAACGTCGATTTTCGCGAGCCCGTGAAAAGTTTTAATGCCCTTCAAGAGAGAACTGTTTCAACTATAATACGATGTCATGAATTGATGCTCAAAGTTTGGCGACAGTTACATTTTTGGCGAGATGTCTACATCCATTTGCTACATCACCTATTTGGTAAGTGTTGTTTTGTTACATAACCTAACAAATATATAGAAACTACAGTCACGGAACAGCAAAGGACATTTGCGAGGTGTACGGAAAAGATATGTACTGTAAAGATTCGCGTGTGTCAAAAGTGATTCCAAAAATTTCGATTTGGAGATTTCGGTTCGGAAGATGCACCGCGTTCTGGGCGATCAAAATCAATAAACGAAGATAATTTGCAAGGAACAAGTGTTGTCGATCGTCGAGTTTTGACTATGGCACTTACATTGAAGTTTAATGTTTATAGAAAATACAGTTTTCTCAGAGATAATTATTTCTACTTATCATTACCTTGTATACAGTAGTACATACGTCTTTATGGGAATGGGCCAACAACTAAGACTGGAGTCACACGAGCATCGAAACGACGTGCGTTTTTATGTTTTTTTTGTCTCACAATCGAAAACTACCAAGGTAGTCATAGAAACGCCGGTCTTGTCTTTCGTTGTTTTCAATTACAAGACAAGGAAGAACATAGAAACGCACGTTCTTTCGACGCTCGTGTAACCTTAACCTCACAAACAGCACGGAAGTACGTACGAGTCACGTGACGACATATGTACGAACAGATTTGGGTATTATATGTAAAATAGATATTGTTTATATTCCAACAAGCATAATACATTGTATATATTGTGATTACTAAGTGTTACTTATGTTTCAAAAGTTCATATTGGTATTGCTGGGTTTAAAGTGACGAAACAAGTGATTGGGAATATCAGAGCATTCCAAGTACAATATTTACGTAAGTAACGATCCTATTCGATTAAGATTTGAATACACTTGTGTGACCATAACCTAACAAACGGCACGGAAGTACGAACGAGCCACGTGACGACATATGTACGAACAGATTTGGGTATTATATGTAAAATAGATATTGTTTATATCCCAACAAGCATAATACTTTGTATATATTGTGATTACTAAGTGTTACTGACGTTTCAAAAGTTCATATTGGTATTGCCGGGTTTAAAGTGACGAAACCAGTGATTGGGAATATCAGAGCATTCCAAGTACAATATTTACGTAAGTAACGATCCTATTCGATTAAGATTTGAGTACGCTTGTGTGACCATAACCTAACAAACGGCACGGAAGTACGTACGAGCCACGTGACGACACATGTACGAACAGATTTGGGTATTATATGTAAAATAGATATTGTTTATATTCCAACAAGCATAATACTTTGTATACAGGGCGTCCAGCCAATCCTGGGAAAAATTCTAATGGGAGATTCTAGAGACCAAAATAAAACGAAAATCAAGAATATCAATTTTTTGCCTGAGGCTTCGTTAAAAAGTTATTAACAAAATTAAATTAAAAAATTTCGAATTATTCTGAAAAAATTATTTTTAGTTGCGGGACTCAATTACAATCATTTTTTATGCATACACATACCTCTGAAATCCTACTCACTTTCGAGAAAAAAATTTGAGTAGGTGTTGAAATTTTTAGACGAAATTAAAAAATTTCAAATCGAACTAAAAAAATTATATTTAATTGCAGGGGTCAATTACAATCATTTTTCGTCAATAGACATACCCTCGAAATCCTACCTACTTTCGAGAAAAAAATTCGAGTAGGCACAGATACTTTCAGACGAAATTAAAAAATTTCAAATCGTACTAAAAAAATTATATTTAGTTACAGGGGTCAATTACAATCATTTTTCGTCAATAGACATACCCCCGAAATCCTACCTACTTTCGAGAAAAAAATTCGAGTAGGCACAGATACTTTCAGACGAAATTAAAAAATTTCAAATCGTACTAAAAAAATTATATTTAGTTACAGGGGTCAATTACAAACATGTTTTGTCAATAGACATAGCCCCGAAATCCTACACACTTGAGAAAAAAATTCCTTACCGAAAATCTAATTTCTGGCCAGAAATGTCTGCCCGAATTTTCATCCGAATCTTTAAAACATCATAACTTCTGAACGAATTGGACGATTTTAATGTTCAAAAAGCCAAACGACGCGTATTTTAGTGTAGAATATGTAGAAATTGTAAAAATATTCGAAAAGTTGATCCTTGACCCCGTAAAGTCAGACAAACCCCATAAAAATGGTCCAATTTTCAAACAGCCATAACTCCTATAATAGTGAATATATTTCAATGAAACTTTTTTCTGAAACAGAGCTCATGGGTACCTACAGAAAAGTATTACACAACTTTTCTGTAGGGCGTCAAATAAAATTACTAAAAATCAAAAACGAATTTTTAAGAAGAATCGACAGGGGGTAGGTGCCTAAATTTTTCGACGAAAAAAAAAATTTCAAATCATTCTGAAAAAAATATTGTTAGCTGTGGGGGTCAATTACAATCATTTTTGGTGAATAGACATACCCCCGAAATCCTGCGCATTTTCGAGAAAAAGAATTCAGTACGGGCGGAATTTTAAACGTTAATAACTTTTTAATTAAGCCTCCATCAACAAATTAGTATTATTGATTTTCGTCTTACTTTGGCCTCCAGAATCTCCCATTAAAATTTTTCCCAGGGGTTGCCGAATACTCTGTATATTGTGATCACTGATCACTAACTGTTACTTACGTTTCAAAAGTTTACGTTGGTATTGCCGTGTTTAAAGTGTCTGGGAACATTAGAAATTTTCATATACAATATTTATGTAGGTAGTATCGATCCTATTCGATTACGATTATGTTTGAAAGTACTGTTTTACGTTACGCAAAAACTATTAAACGTTTCGCGACGACAAGGTCGCACGTGACAAAACGATTTCTAACCATCGATTGACAGTGAGTGTTCTGTCGGCCAATTAGAGGATGATTACTCTCCCCGTGCCTCGTTTATAGTAGCCGACCACCGGTCACGGTCACGCTTTGCCGGTCAGGATGTAACCGATGCAACAGATGACACTGACTTCTCGATGCCACCACCCAACCTATCACTACGCCAGGGATACCGCATTCATTCTCCGCCCCGTAGACTCGTGCCATGTGGCACGATCCCCTCGTCCACGTGGAACCATCTTCCGACACGTCATCGGTAGAGCTAATTTACGATCGCGCCGCTTTGACCCGAACGGATATACCTTTTTGACTCTAGGAAATCGAGAGGTTCGACCAACCACCGAGCCCACGGGGGAAAAACCTCAAAATATGAAAATGCGATTTTTATGAAACGATTCGTATTTCCTGGTAGCTAATCTATCGTACTGTGAAAATAAAGTAGGCATTAGTTACGGTTGCATTAGTGACGTCTGTCTGCCTAGGTGAAAGATAAAAATTTAATGTTTTGGAATACTTTAGAGATGTCATTAATATGCATATGTATCGTATAGGTATGGTGTCGAGTTTTTAGGAGAATAAATTGACCCAGCTCGATATATGTTTCGCTCTTAACGGTTTATGGCTCTCTGTATTGCAAGATTTGAGACACGTAGTTTTATGTACATTCTTATGGAATATTCTAGAAGTATGTACCTAGTACTAATTAGCAGTCACAGATGTGTAACAAGTACATAGACTTAATTCTTCGTTATCGACACCTTTAGATAGGTATCTTATATACAACATATGAGATAAATATTAATATGACTGGGTGTGAAAGAAGACAGAACGGTATCGAGCGAATGTTTACAATTTATAGTATGATATCGACGAAAATGAAGTCAGATGAATGAAAACGAAGATGAGAAGTCAGTCGAAACAGGGTCTCCGCCTGCAATAGTTTTGTTTTATTTAAAATCTATATTCTATATTATTATTTAAAAAGAGATGTATTTTTAAAACCTGCCTGCACGCTTAACATTCCTCGTGGAACAACAGAGGTAGCTTTCGTTTCTCTCGAGCAATTGTTTTTGAATTTAGCTATCGATATTTCGGAAGCTATTAATTACTCGAAAGTGGAATTTTAGATTTCGGTCGTGTTCTCCCCCCCGTCCGGTGATCTAGTCAGTTTAGAAATTGACTTGCAGGAATACGAAGGGCAGGGAATCGCCGAGGCGTGACCGAGGGGCCAGGCCGATGCAATTGCGGGGCCACGTGCCGGTCGCGTGGCGCGTAGAGGAGATCGGGACGCGATGCGACGAGGCCGGGGTACGTTGGGGTGTCGAGACGTCGCCGTCGCGTCGCCCGTGTAATGCCACGCACAATGTCGTAATATCCTATTCCGGTGTGTCATGTGCGAGAAGATTATTGAGCCCAGCGGAGCACGACGGCACGCGACCAGGAACATCTTCGACGGTCCCCTCCTTTCCTTCCTTTTTCTCCCGCGCGATTAAAATAACTGCAGTCCGGCGAACATAACGTTTGGCCAGAGAAAAACGAACCGCTGGCCACCGTGGTAACGTACCAACGCTAACGAATCAGGGCTAACTCGAATAGTTTACTGTTTAGATATTTTATAAACGTTCCAATGCGTGTATAATATGTCTCTTTATTCGGTGTTGTACGATTTATTTACAATTATACAGGGTGTTCGGCCACCCCTGGGAAAGATTTTAACGAGGGATTCTAGAGGCTAAAATAAGACGAAAGTTAAGAATACCAATTTGATGATTGAGGCTTCGTTAAAAAGTTATTAACAATTAAATTCGAAAATTTCAAATCGTTCTGGAAAAATTATTTTTGATTGCAGGGACCAATTATAATCATTTTTGGTCAATAGACATACACTCGAAATCCTAACCATTTTCGAAAAAAAAATTCCTTACCGAAAATATAATTTCAACTGCTTCCTGTAAATTTCATGCGAATCTTTAAAACACTATAACTTCTGAACGGATTGGACGATTTTAATGTTCAAAAAGCCAAACGCCGCGTATTTTAGTGTAGAATATGTAACAATTATAAAAATATTGGAAATGTTGTTCTTTGGCCCCGTAATGTTAGAAGAACCCCATAAAAATGGTCCAATTTTCAAACAGCCCTAACTCCTATAATAGTGAATATATTTCAATGAAACTTTTTTCTGAAGTAGAGCCCATAGGAACCTACAGAAAAGTATTGAACAACTTTTCTGTAGGACGACAAGCGAAATTATTAAAAATCAAAAACGAATTTTTAAGGAAAATCGACAGGGGGTAGGTGCCCAAATTTTTCAACGAAAAAAAAATTTTTTAAATCGTTCTAAAAAAATTATTTCCGATTGCAAGGGTCGATTATAATCATTTTTGATGAATAGATATACCCCGGAAATCCTACCCAGTTTGGAGAAAAAAAATCGGGTAGGTGCTGAAATTTTTCGACGAAAAAAAAATTTTTCAAATCGTTGTAAAAAAATTATTTTCGGTTGTGGGGGTCAATTACAATTATTTTTGGTCATTACACATACCTCCGAAATCCTACGCATTTTCGAGAGAAAAAATTTCTTACCGAAAATCTAATTAGGTGGCTAAATTTTCAGACGAAAAAAAAAAATTTCAAATCGTTCTGGAAAAATTATTTTCGTTTGTGGGGCTCAATTACAGTAATTTTTGGTGGTTAGACATATTCTCGAAATCCTGCGCATTTTCGAGAAAAAAATTCAGAACGAGTGGAACTTTAAACGTTAAATCTTTTTATCTTCAACTATCAAAAATGGTTGAAAATCTGTTACGATTAAATTTAAAATTAATTCTTCAAAGTAATTCTTCAATGTACTACTAATTGCACTATTTTGCCAGTTGTTAAAAATACTATATACTTTTAAATGTTTAATCACATTGGTCGTACACTTGTTAGATTTCACTCTTTTTTGCCATACATTGCACTGTACATAATTGTTAGCAACATTTGTGTAATGGTTCCAAACCCATGAGTGTTTCGGCATTCTTAAAAATATTGTATGATTATACAGAGTGTTCCACATTTTTCCGTACACACTTCAGCAGTGTGTTCTACGAGTAAAACTAAAACTAAAATGTTATATAACATAAAATCCATGAATGCTTTGTTAAGAAGTTATAACGAAAATATGAAATGTGATGTAAACGCTGTTGAATATATCTATGTTTCCATTTCAAAGTGACGCTCGCCTTTGTTGAGACACTTTTGATTGCGATTTTGTCGAAATTGTATGTATTTTTGTACTGTAAACTTTCTCTTCCAGAGTGCCCCAGTAAAAATCTAAGGGGATAAGGTCAGGTGACCTAGGGGACCAAGAAATTGGCCCTTTTCGACCAATCCATTGTTGAGGATAGTGTCTATTAAGCTAATTTTTTACACAACGATCATAGTGTACTGGACATCCATCTAATTGTATCCAGCCGTTTTGACGGAATGATAAAGATACATCTTCTAACAATGGCGGGAGATCATTCGTTAAAAACGTCAGAAAAGATTCTCCCATTAACCACTCAGTCAAATTCATCATAGCGATGAATCCATGTCTCATCCTCAGTCACGAATCTCCTCTTGAAATCTGTGGGATTCCTTTTAAAAACCTTTGAAGAATCAGTTGACATTCGAGCTCGAACACGTTTTTGCTCAGAATTTAGCAAATGCGGCATCCATCTTTCTTAAAGCTTGTTTAGACCCAATTCGTTATGTAAAATATGAACCACTCGTTCATAAGAGATGCTTACGGGTTCAGCAATTTCCCGTACCTTCATTCGGCGATCTGCCAAAACCATGTCATGGATTTTATTCGTAATTGTCGTGACTGTGACAAAAACTAACCGTGGAAAATGAAGGTGAAGCATCTTACCTCGGTTTTATTTCCGTTCCCCTCCAAATGAAAGAATTCGATAACCGCTCGAATTTCGGTTCTATCCATTTTATAAAGAGCGTAAAGTATCGCGACACAAACTAGACTATTCGATAGATTGTTTTAATATTCGGAGCGAACGCTCATTAAAGATGTATCGACATGACAAAATGAAACCAGTTTACAGATAAAGAAACTGGTGGCTGTTCCGGAAACTTTTCAATCCATCGTATTATCCTCGATTTCGAATTAATATCGAAAGGCTCGTACTGTTACCGCGCCGTTCGTATTTACTCGTAGCGAAACTCTATTAAAGTTGACAAACGACGAGTCCCGGAATAAGACAACTTTCCACGGACACTCCGCGTTCGGTGGCTCTGTTCAAAGAAGCGCGGGACAAACGCGTTATCTCGTCGGGGTTAAGTCGCGTGTACCCGAAGCCAAGTACCGTACAGCGAGTGGAAGTACCGATGCAGGTCTCTTCATCCTTGCTTTGTCAAGCGGCACGTTGCACGATGTCGTCGAGAGAATATTCGCGGCTAGGCTCGCGACGATTTCTCGAGGTTCGACAGGAAACGTCCATTAGCGAGTCGGTCGACGAGGATTTATGGCACGGACGTAGTTTTCTTTTTTTTTCTTTTTTTTTTTAACCGTTCCCCCGCTCTAACCACCCCCTTGTTCTCATTTATCCGACAATTACTACGAAAGTTGCAGTTCAGGTGAGTTACAACGGCGACAGGTAACCCCGAGTCTTTCGCAACGAGACTCCCGAATCGTCAGGTAATTTTACAACGACGTACGACATCGTCGGCATCGTCAGCCGTCGTAAAACGACGCGATCGGCTGGAAATCTACCGGGCTAGTTCGCCTAAGCGAAGTATCGTGTACAACCATGAGCTCCGGTTACTGCTTTATCTGACGATCTGCGATTAGCTACAGTTGCGGACGAAATTAAGTGGACAGGTACGGGAAATAGGTACGAATTAAATTTAATCAAAGTAGGGGAGACTGGGGACTAGAAATTCCGGGGGTAAATTCTCCCGACAGTTATTATCTTTAAGATGAAAAAGATAGCGGGAATCTAGAAAAAAGCAAATAATAATTGTATTTCGATCGCTTGCAGGGGGAAACTCGTTTGCCTATTCGTTTTTAAATTACTCTGCATTAACCCTTTGTGACAGGATTTACTATTATGATACTAGGAGAATTAATTCTCGAGTTAAGATGTTGAGGGAATTTTCAAATCAAATTTGTAATTTGAAGCGAACTGTCGAAATAAATTAACTTACTGTATAGTAGCAATAAAGTACAGTTTTTCTAGCAGTGCGGTCGACAAAGTTTATAAAAATCATTTACTACGTAGTACCGTTGGAAATTTAAGAGCCCGCGGACGTAAACGTTGTACCACTGTGGGAGAAGATAGTCAAATTACTCGTAAATGTCGACAAAATCCAAGAATCTCAACGCAAAATATTGTTGAAATGTTAAAACTAAGTAAATTAAACGGGGTTTAGATGCTGTAAATCCAAACGTAAACCGCACATTAACAACATCAACACGAAGAAACGTTTAGCTTTTGCTAAAAAATATATAAATGTACTAGCATCACTCTAGAGAAAACTAATCTAGAGAAAAGACTAGAGAAAAGAAAAATTTAAATTGCAGCGATTAAAAAAGAAGCATCATGCATGGCAAAAAAGAAACGAAGCATAGAAAAAGCTGTATTGTATTATTACGTCAACTGTTAAATTTGGTGGAAGGTCATTAATATTGTGGGGATGTTTTTCGTGGAATGAGGTTGAAAAGGTAGAGATTGTCGGAATAATGAATGCAAACATGTATATTGAAATAATAAACGAAAATTTAGAAGAAGCAGTTACGAAAATGGGACTCGAAGAAGAATTTATTTTGCTATAAGACAATCATACGAGGCACACAGGGGAAAAAACAAACGAATTGTTGAGGATTCCAATATTAAATTATTGAAATGGCAGGCTTAATGTCTTAACTTAACTGTTTCTGACAGTCATTCCGAATTCAGACTTTCAGCTACTTATCTGAGGAGTAATGTTCGTTTAGGAATGAATAAAAATGGTTTTGTTTTCCATAATGGTATTTTTTCTAAAAATTTTACGTCCTTCAACACTAGTTAACACTAGTTACTAGTTAAAATTTCTACGCTCGAAATAGAGTTAAAAAAAACTACTACATATATGTTAATCACAGCTCTGTCATTTTATCCTTTTGTTATTATTGTTACTAAAACGAGATTCTGTGGCAGTTTAGCGCTATTTTCGGATCGTGATTGGTGCAGCTTTAACGTAAAAAGTATTCAGAGTTAAATGCTACACCTTTATTAGCCAATTTTGATTGAAGTTACTTTGAACGGCACGAGGCATCGTGACTCGATGAAATTACGTATTCGTTGTTCTTCGTTTAGAATTTATTGCTGGTAACGGGATGATGATGACCATATGATTATCGTAACTATCGTTCTCTGTCTCTTTTTCTACACATGATCCGTCTTCCGCGTCTTGAACGCTATCAAAGTATCGTTGCGAACCGTGTGATTTACATTCTTTACAGCCACGATAATATTTTGTACGTGAACATCGTCCTTGCACCGAGTGAACGAGCTACGATTACAAACACGACGTTTCGTTTACCTTCTTTAATAGTATGAGACTCGTTCGAAAATACTTGTTTCAGTCGTTAACACAATCAAAATTTTCGATAGTGTTTATAGTAGTATGTTTCAAGTTGAGACGCACATTAATCATACTTGAACATAAAAATCAAGAGATTGATTCTAATTATGTTGGAGCAGCATAAAGTGATAATTTATTAAAATAGAAATTTTGAAACGATGCCACGATAGAAATTTTGAAAGAATTAAATCGTCGAAGAGATGATACTTCATATTGGACATTACTGCTCGATTTAATAATAGTTGGATCAATAAATTAATGTGATGGTTTCAACCACCATCACAATCAAAATGACATTTTTTGTACTGTTTATAATAATATGTTTCAAGTCGAGACACACATTAATCATACATAAACATAAAAATCAAGAGATTGATTCTAATTATGTTGGAGCAGCATAGAGTGATAATTTATTAAAATAGAAATTTCGAAACGATGCCATCCAATGTGTTGTTTCCATCAAAAGAATTAAATCGTCAAAGAGATGATAGTTCATATTGGACATTACTGTTCGATCCAATAATAATTTGGCCAATAAATTAATGGAACAGCGATGGAGAAATTAAGTAGTAAGGCAGATGGATATAATTTCGAAGCATCCTAACGGTAGTTACGTTCAACGACAATAAGACTCATTAGAAATTGAAGAGTAATGTGAAATCAGCAATGCTGTGCAATAATACCAGAAAAGTGTCTGTCCATTAGAATACAGGCGTGATTACAAATAGATGAGCGTCGATTACACGTAACGGTGCTGGCTCCTTTAGACGTGCAATAAGAGAGTAAGAGATCATTCGCACTAGCTCGCGAGAATTGCAAGGAGAACGCAAGACCTTCGGGTCACCGACTTTAATGCAACTTTGTGCACCGGGGTAGATTTAGTCCTCCATTTTGCGTAGACAGCGTCACAATGGCAGAAACATAATATTTTAGATATTTAGAATTAATTGTCATTGCGTTTAGTTCACCAGAATCAAAAACAACTTGTAACACTTTATTTGGTATGAAAACTATTGCACTTGCGCGGCAGCGCTTTGTATAAAATTTAACTTTCGAATGTCGGACATGTTACCTATTTATCTGAGATTATTGCATTACAGCTAACAGATATCTGAGTTATGAAATAAAAATGGAGACAACAGTAACACAAGTCTAATTTTAGAAAATGAAGATATTAGAAGAAACTATAATGAGAAAAGACAAAATTAATGTTTCGATACATAGAAAAGTGAAAAATGAAAATTTATATTATTTCTTCTCCATCGTTGAGCAAATGTGGCAAATATATAAATCAGGGGTGGCTGAACACCCTGTATATTTTCAGATATTTACAACGTTACAATCGTCATTGGTTTACCCTATGTATAGTATTGGCATTGTTAGACCGAGTTTTTGTTGTCGCCGTGTTTGTATCGGTCACGTGCCCGAGAGACGCGGCGATTTAATTCCGACACCTTGATTCATAACTATCGTGCAGCCGTTGCTTATTCGTGGGTAACGACCCATGGGAACGCGCGGAGGAAGACAGTACCCATTTGGTAGTATCCCGGTATACATGTGAATTCTAAATGAGCCCGATGTACATATTTCGACCGTTACCCTCGAAACGGCTGCACTCGTTGGAAGCTAATCTACGAAATCTCCCGCTAAAACAGCCTGTTCTCTCTTAGACCGTAACGTCTCACGTCGCATAAATATCTTCCTAATAACTCGTGCTCATAATTTTCCTATTTTCCCTCGGAACCGAACCGATTTTTACCACTTCGATCTACATTCCGCCTTAGAAACGATTCGATGCTACTCTTTAATGTTGGAGCCTGTAGCGTGAATCCTCTCAAGCGTTCGGACGGTTAGATTAAACGTGCAGACTGTTCTTTAAATAAATATTGAAATTAAGGTCGATGTAAACAATTTGGAACAGTGAAGAGAGAAGTTTTTCTTCTGTAGTTCATCGTTGTGTAATTTATATTTTTTCTTTTTAATGTAGATTGGTCACGATCATGCCAACGACATTTTATTTAAAGATTCTTGTTATATGTTCACCAACAGTCGAATAATATATCGATCAGATTAATTTACCGTAATAAAATCATTTATCGTTTAAAAACCATGAATTATAAACGGTCGTGAAGTTAAGCACGCGTACAAAATCATCGCCGCATTAAGGGAACACGAGACCTGAATTTTGATGTTTTTCTTTCGTCTTGTTCGATCGTTTAAAGCGTGCAAAAATGATTCCTCGGGGCGGATCGATTTTAATCTGATACACATCCCTGTTTAATGACTTATAAATTGGCCTGACTCGCCCCACGCGAACGTTGCCACAGTTCGTTGGCATTCAATTTTCGGTAACTCGATCACGCGAGACGATGATCCACAATCTGGCCTTCATTATGCATCGACAATCTATCCGTAAAGTAGCGAATTACAGTTTGCCAAACATCGATGTTTATTTTCATATCCGAAAATATTTGAACAAAAAAGGAAAAATGATTTTTTTCTAAATTGTAACGTATCCTATAAATTCGACATAAACAATTTAGAGTGACGAATTACAGTTTTCCAAAAATCGAAGTTTATTGTGGTATCTGAAAATATTTGACGAAAACAGGAAAAATGATTTTTTTCTAAATTGTAACGTATCCTATAAATTCGACATAAACAATTTAGAGTGTCGAATTACAGTTTTCCAAAGATCGAAGTTTATTTTCGTACGTGAAAACATTTGACAAAAATAGGAAAAATAATTTTTTTCTAAATTGTAGCGTGTCCTATAAATTCGACATAAACAATTTAGAGTGTCGAATTACAGTTTTCCAAAACTCGAAGTTTATTTTCATATCCGAAAACATTTGAAAAAAAAAATAAAAATGATTTTCTCTTAAATTGCAGTGTGTCCAATAAATTAGACATAAACAATCTAGAAACATCTAATAATATATTAAATTCTAACATAAATAAGGTTGCAAGTATTAGCTAATTAAAATAGAAAACCATCGTAAATAATAATAGAGATTACAATAAATTATTAATCGTAATTTTGCGCTTTCGAATAGAAATTATTGAATATAATCAATATCGGTTACAACCTAATAGAAACAGTTGCAGAAGTTGTTAAAGGTTAAAGAAAGTGTCTGTCGATGACAAAGCTTATTGTCCACGTGCGAAATATCGTTTTTAATGATAATGCGCGCGATGAGAAGATAACAACGAACGGCACGAGGTTGTTCCCACTTATCGAAGAAGAGCAATCGCTCTAATTAATCTGTCTGCCATCTTCACACGTCGCTGGGCGCACCTTGCCTGTAATTATGTTACTTGTACGAACTTGAAATTAACCCTGCAGCCAACACACTCCCTCCATTACCAGTTATCCACGCGTGCATGTTTGGCACACTTATGCGAGCGTGATGTTGAATTAATGGCGTAACGATCGTAGATTAAATTAATTTCTCGATGATTGAAAAACGCACCGAACGATTGGCGTTTACTACTAGAACGTGTCATACTACTTTTCTAAACGACAAATATATTTCAACATTAATCGTCTGCTTATCTTTGAATTATAAATTGAGAAATCATAGTTGTAACGAATACGGATAAAATATTTGAAATACTATTTTAAATAATAAATTCTGTACCGGAATGACAATTAAGTTCTTTGATTCTCTCTTTTTTTAAATGTTTTTATTCACATGTTTATTCGAAGGTTACATTCAAAATGACACTCTGTGCACAATGCATACGATTAACAGTTAATAATTACAGGTTCGAGGAATTTCCTCAGAGATTGTAGCATTTATCAACATCACATCCAATCATTTCTCTATTGCAAAACATCAACCCAATCACGCGTTTATAGCATCGGAGCATTAACGAAATATCGATAAATCTGGCCATTTGTTACAGGAAGCGCTGAAGTTCAATCAATTTGTATTATATAGCAATGTTCACCACGCCAAAGCAATAACTCCTCGCAAAGTGTTTCGCGGATCGGTTACGTTCGGGAAAGCAATTAATCACATAACCACGAATGAATTTTGACGTTTGAAATTATTTACTATTTTCAAATCGACTGCTGACAGATTTTGCGCGACAAGATTACGAATGTAATTCGTAGAAAAATTAATTGGACCACGTTTCAATAAATCCTATCGAATTTGGAATATTTCTTAAGAAAAACGCTATTTGTTTAGTATTGTAATATAATTTTATTATATTTATTAATCTTTGGTATAGAAAATAAAAATAAAATTATAATATTATTGAATAAACCGTAGAAGAAACTTAAAGGATTTGCAAATGATTTATTGTATTCGCAGAAGATCAATTTTAAAATTTGTTGACAATAATTACTTTGAGAAAAGAAAAAAAAACAAAATTCAGTAGAATTGAAACAAAGTTATACTTAAATAGTGGAAATGACGCGAAAGGAAACGAAAAAATAATATAATCACAATCGTTTTGAAAATTTATTAATTCCAATTATTAACTGTTAATCGTATACATTGTGCATAGAGTGCCATTTTGAATGAAACGTTCGAATAAAAATTAAACTAAAATCATTTAAAAAAAAGAGAATTAAAGATCTAAATTAGAGAACACTAAAAGAATATGAAATTGTCATTTCGATACACAATTTTATTATTTAAAATGGTATTTGAAATATTTTATCCGTATTCGTTATAACTATGATTTTTCAATTTATAATTCAAAGCTGTTTCGAGCTGTTTCTTTATATGCTTTGCATATTAAATAACACGGTAAACCGATTTCTGCGACGTCACGTGAAAGGTAGACGGTCCCACGAAACAAAAATGGCGTCGAAATGTCTTTGAAAGCGACCTCGAGTAAAAGATATTTTCCACTATGGTAATATCCCTCGAATCGTGAAACTGTTTCGCGCGTTTTCGAGTCATCTAAACTAACATCGAAGGTGTTCCATCGAAGTGGGTCGTTTCGTCTAATTTTGAAACCGATCGTTCGGAAACCGTCATTACCGACGAATGGCTACAAATATCCATGCAACACAGTGACGTTAATGGCCGCGAACGTTTCAGAAAAACGCGTGATTCGCCATTTTAAGTTGCCCGTGGTGGAAATCACGGGCAATCTGTAAATTGAAGAAAGTCAACGTCTCACCCGAAGTCTCGCTACTTTCTGCAACAAGTAGTAAAGATGATGTGGCGATCGTCGGTGCTCTTGTAATCCCTTTCAAGGTGGCACTGTTGCCGACGCACCTGGTCACCCGTTATTCCCGGACCAGGATAACGTACTTTGGTCCTATGATTCCCCGATTAACGCCACTGCCGTCTGTTCTTTCTTCTCTGGCCACCCTTCAGCTTCCAGAGGGTATCGCGTTCGAGACGATTACAGTGTTTTCGTTCGAACCGGCGCGTCCAATCGTCCCTAATTCGTAATTACGTTGCGATTCGCTGTAGAGAATTCCGCCATCGCGCCGCGGACGTAGCTTTCTTAGCTAAATGTAACACGGTCTCCCGCGACAAAACGAAATTTCACGGAAATGAAAACGCGGCAAACGCGTTCCAGCGAATTACCAGTTTCGGTGAATCGTCCCTGAATCGCTCCTAGAAGCGTGGCGAAATTTTTACCGCTTTCTTTGTATCGTTTTCTAGGTTGCATCGTGAAATAATATCCACGATCTTACTGTATTTTAATTTAAATATGTTCATCAGACGATATTTTCTCGTGCTGTCGTACCCTTTTTGTATCATTCACTAGGTTGCACTATTACTGAGCAATAATATCCACAATTAAAACTAACATGTCACGAGTTTTATTTTAACTTATTTTAATTTAAACAAGTTGATCAGACCTTTTGATAATTTTGAGCTCGTTGTATTTCGTCTCGTGCAATTTTTTAATTCTTTAATTACTTTTTTTATATCGTTTTTAAGGTTGCATCATGTAATGCTACCGAGCAATAATATCCACGATCAAAACTAACATGTCACGAATTTTATTTCAACTTACTTCAATTTTAATTTAAATAAGTTCATCAGACGATATTTTCTCGTACTGTCGTATCCTTTTCGTACCTTTTTTGTATCGTTCACTAGGTTGCACTATTACTGAGCAATAATATCCACAATCAAAACTAACATGTCACGAGTTTTATTTTAACTTATTTTAATTTAAACAAGTTGATCAGACCTTTTGATAATTTTGAGCTCGTTGTATTTCGTCTCGTGCAATTTTTTAATTCTTTAATTACTTTTTTTATATCGTTTTTAAGGTTGCATCATGTAATACTACCGAGCAATAATATCCACGATCAAAACTAACATGTCACGAATTTTATTTCAACTTACTTCAATTTTAATTTAAATAAGTTCATCAGACGATATTTTCTCGTGCTGTCGTACCCTTTTCGTACCTTTCTTGTATCGTTCACTAGGTTGTACTATTACTGAGCAATAATATCCACAATCAAAACTAACATGTCACGAATTTTATTTTAACTTATTTTAATTTAAACAAGTTGATCAGACCTTTTCATAATCGTGGCTCGTTGTATTTCGTTTCGTGCAATTTTTTAATTCTTTAATTACTTTTTTTATATCGTTTTTAAGGTTGCACCATGTAATATTACTCGAGCAATAATATCCACGATCAAAACTAACATGTCACGAATTTTATTTTAACTTACTTCAATTTTAATTTAAATAAGTTCATCAGACGATATTTTCTCGTGCTGTCGTACCCTTTTTGTATCGTTCACTAGGTTGCACTATTACTGAGCAATAATATCCACAATCAAAACTAACATGTCACGAATTTTATTTTAACTTATTTTAATTTAAACAAGTTGATCAGACCTTTTCATAATTGTGGCTCGTTGTATTTCGTTTCGTGCAATTTTTTAATTCTTTAATTACTTTTTTTATATCGTTTTTAAGGTTGCACCATGTAATATTACCCGAGCAATAATATCCACGATCAAAACTAACATGTCACGAATTTTATTTTAACTTATTTTAATTTAAACAAGTTGATCAGACCGTTTGACAATCGTGGCTCGTTGTATTTCGTCCCGTGAAATTTTTCCAGGCGATATTTTCTCGTGCTACCGTTTTCTACGCGTTTCTCAGCGGCGAGATAATTATCTAAACGCGGTCGTCGCCGTTTTTCTCCTCGCGCGCGGTGAAATTTAGCCGACGCAGTGCAATCTCCGCGAAAGATATTTATCATAATAAACAAGCAATATCTCCTCGCGCGGCTGGTAAAAAAAAAAAGAAGCGACGCGAGTCGAATAAAACGAAACGCGAATAAGCTATCCGCGGGGAACTATTAATCTTCAAAAAGACTCGTTCATTATTCACGTTGGCCGCGTCCACCGACCGCGGTGGAAAAAGTGGCGAGAGATAAGTGAAACCAAAGTTCAAACGTTCACAGGCGACTTTCCCCGTAGGTGTTTTAAAATTCGAGGTTTGCTCCGCGGCCGGATACGAATCGTCACCGAACCGTGATGCTGGAAGCGCTGATTAATAGTTTGATCGATAGTCGCAATTACGGGATCGTCGCGATTTACAAAATTTCAACGTGTCCGGTGAAGCTATGAATAAATTTTCTTCTTCTGGTTTTCTTTTATGTCACATCGACATCCGGGTCATTAACGACGATTAACGGTGCTGCTTCTCACATTTGTATCGTTAAATTTTGTGCCATAGATTTGAGTCGGTCACGAATTTCGAGGCATCCTTTATATGATCCTTGAATGTTAGGGATCTGTCCTGATGTCATAAACTTGTCTTTGAAAATGAATTTTGTTCCAAGTCGATACCGTAGTTAGTTCTAGAGAAAACAAACTATTTAAGAAAAAGTGCTAGTAATTACGCAAACGTCCTGTATTTAAATTAATTTTCAATTAAATAAACAATTTATAATAAAGTTTTATCCCACATCAATCGTATGATCGATAGGAATTTCTTAAACTTCTTTAAACATGTAAAGTCAAAGTAAATGTCAAAATAAACATGGAAGACAGCATAAATTATAGTTGGTGGTACGGTCATCGGATAGAGGATGAAATGCCCTTTAAAATGAGCGTTCGTACGAGTCGATAGCTTTATTAGTTCCGGAGATATAGCGATTTTAGTTTCAAGTCGATGCGGTGGCTAGTTTCGGAGATAGGGTTTGTTTACGTTTTTGTTGCGCTCGCGCGAGTTCATTCATCCCCCGCGCGCGTAGATAGCAAACAGTGCGTAGTAAATTCTTGGAAATACTACGCCTGAACTAAGTCACGAGAGTCACGTACGCGGGGTAGGTCAGCACCACGCACGTGCGACAAGGAGGTCCGACTCCGATAGACGAAGACAGAGATAGTCGAATTAAAAAGAATTATCATTTACATAAATTGCGATATCTCGAAAACGGAAAGTCGGATCGACGAAAACCAAAAGCCATTTTAAAGGGGAGGCTTTGCCGCTTCTAACAATGCCTCGATAATTAATAAAACACAAATAGTTTCGGAACTGCACGCGCCTAAACTTTTAGTATTTTTAATACGCATTAACAGCGAGAGACAGCGGAATTTAAAAAATTACCTTTTACATAAATTGCGATATCTCGAAAACGGAAAGTCGGATCGACGAAAACCAAAAGCCATTTTAAAGGGGAGGCTTTGCCGCTTCTAACAATGCCTCGATAATTAATAAAACACAAATAGTTTCGGAACTGCACGCGCCTAAACTTTTAGTATTTTTAATACGCATTAACAGCGAGAGACAGCGGAATTTAAAAAATTACCTTTTACATAAATTGCGATATCTCGAAAACGGAAAGTCGGATCGACGAAAACCAAAAGCCATTTTAAAGGGGAGGCTTTGCCGCTTCTAACGATGCCTCGATAATTAATAAAACACTAATAGTTTCGGAACTGCACGCGTCTAAACTTTTAGTATTTTTAATACGCATTAACAGCGAGAGACAGCGGAATTTAAAAAATTACCTTTTACATAAATTGCGATATCTCGAAAACGGAAAGTCGGATCGACGAAAACCAAAAGCCATTTTAAAGGGGAGGCTTTGCCGCTTCTAACAATGCCTCAATAATTAATAAAACACTAATAGTTTCGGAACTGCACGCGCCTAAACTTTTAGTATTTTTAATACGCATTAATAGCGAGAGACAGCAGAATTTAAAAAATTACCTTTTACATAAATTGCGATATCTCGAAAACGGAAAGTCGGATCGACGAAAACCAAAAGCCATTTTAAAGGGGAGGCTTTGCCGCTTCTAACGATGCCTCGATAATTAACAAAACACTAATAGTTTCGGAACTGCACGCGCCTAAAGTTTAACTATTTTTAATACGCGTTGTTAGTCTGTTCTAAGACAGTGGAAACTGATACATCGGAAGTTAACCAGAATTTGGTACCAAATTTTGTCCAGTTCAAATATAAATCAACCGGTCGTGGTAGGCAAGACAGATTACATATTTTTCTCGGGGGAAAAAAAACAATAAGAATAGAAGTGAATATTGTACAATTCATTGTATGTATACTATAAGAAAAGTCGTGAAGTTAAATGGCGCTAAAATAATATAGTGTGTTAGAAATTCTAAACGAAATTTTGAAACTGGTCGTTTGACCGGTTGCGGTAGGTTTAGTGTTAAAAAAGTTGGAGAAACGCTTGGAAAAGTGTGTAGATAAAAAAAATCTACTTAAAATAATTTGTTTTTCTATCTTTTTCTAAGGACTTATTGAACGACCCTCGTATTATACAGCGTACAATACGAAGTTTACGGATAAAACCACAATGCAAGCGCAGAAGTTGTTCCTTCTCGCCTGTTTTTCCGTTTGGTTCGGAAGAAAAGAAACAAAGGGATCGGCTAAACGGTTCATTTGCGGTTGCAACAGAGTGTCAGATACGAGGTGAGCTTAATCAGATGTAAATTCCGAAGCGCCAACGCCCACGGTTGCCTGCTTTTCCAACAATTAACGAGCCGTTAGTGAAATAAGGGAGAAATTGCCAGGACTAGCAGCATTTTGCGCCAAAGGCACGGCTCCGGGAAGGCTCGAAAACGCTCTGCCTACCCTGTAATTAGGACACCTTGGTGTGATACTAATTAGGGGCTTTGGTTTGTCATAAATCTTCGGCTATTATTGGGGTCATGTTTGAATGAACCCCGAGGAACTGGGATCTTAAATCATTTCGAAAATCAAACCCCTCGAACGACTCGTGAAACAGGATCCGTGAAATCGTATCTTCGATTGCTCCGTTCTTATCTGCAATTTTGACTTTTGCTTAGAGCGACTTCTCGCGTTCCTATATACAAATTGAAACACAGCGAGTGTCATTTAGAATCGTACACCTAACGATTCAGACGATTTTCATTAATAAATCTTGAAATGTGAGATAAATGGCGTCGAAAATGTGGTATTTATAGATGATGTAATAGAAAAATGGATTTACCTGAATCTATTAAAAAATAATTTAAAGCAAACTGACAACAAAATGGGTCGTTAAAATAATTTTAAATTTTATGTCGACAACGATTTGTAATATAATTCTTACGTGGTTCAAAGTTAACTATCGAGTAACTGCACTAAAGTTCTTGCAACATCTCCCCAATTATCTGACATTAACGTAACAGAACATTTGTGACTACATAATAAGATTACATAATATTACAAATCAAGATACTTTCAGAAAAACTTTAGAAACATTTAGTTAAATCCATGGTTCGATAACTACAATATATTGAAAATGCACGTGGATACCCTAATGTTGGAAATGTTTCTCATTCCCATGTTGGCAAACGTGCACGTATTTCCGAGATATTTCCGAGAAAATGCGCAAGATTTCGAGGGTATGTCTATTCACCAAAAATGATTGTAATTGACCCCCGCAATTGAAAATAATTTTTCCAGAACGATTTGAAATTTTTGAATTTAATTATTAATAACTTTTTAACGAAGCCTCAATCAACAAATTGGTACTCTTGATTTTCGTGTTATTTTGGCCTCTAGAATCCTCCATTAAAATTTTTCCCAGGGGTGGTCGAACACTCCGTATGTTTAAAATATTACTTGAAGTTCTATTACAAAACGAACATGTGGGATGATCTAATATAATACACATATCGATAAAATAGATCTTTTTAAGCCACCATCAAGAGGAATCTGCAAAAACTCATACGAATAGCAGAGGAATAATTCATGACGATTAATTTTTCCATTTACATGTCTGAACTAGCTGTATAAGTTTGTAATAAAGAGCATTCCTTATTTAATTTGTATCATTCAACAACAGGACAAAACAATAACAATTCGTTACCATTGCAAGTAATTTATATAGTACAATTGATAATACGTACACTATTTAAATAACTACGTTCCTTAATTTTATCGTTTCTGATAATCGTTTCAATAAACTTTAAAATATTTTTACGTAAACATAAAATGAAACGAAAGAAGCGTTTGTACGTAAAAAAGGTATAATTTACTGCCACAGTTGTATTCAATTGCTTCAAATATTAATTAACTTTTACGATGTTGATTTATCGATATGATATAATCTATAAACTCTTTAACACTAGAACTATTTAAATAACTACGTTTCATAATGTTATCGTTTCTAATAATCGTCTGAATAAATTTCTTTATCAAAGAATTAAGGTAGATAGTAAAACAAGCAGAAGAACCTCGGGCAACGTTGTATACTAATTTATATTTCAAATATTAAATATGTTCGTTTATTTTACACCGCGAAAGTGTATCGAGTATTTGTTAACAACGGGGAACGAAATTACTTTACACTTTACGCTGTTAATTAATCTCGTAACGAGCCGAAATAATAATCTATCTCGTATTAAATGATTTATAGACGCAATAGATTTACGATACGACGGACAGATTTTTAATAAAAGATACTCGCTCGATAATTGTACGTATTTAGTATTTATAATTATTTCGAGCAATTACTTAGGGTAAAATTTTTTCTCGCAAAGGTAGCTGCTTTAAATGATTTCCAATTAAAAGTGATAATTGCGAAAATTTACGCCTGACAAATGCAATTCTCAATTAACGTAAATCCATTAAACGATATCTTCGTAATTACTGAAATCTTGTAGACGATCATTAATTTATATGCAATTACGTCGTTAATTATCAACTTAACTATCTATCTGGTGCAATGCTATTCTATAAACGTATCGATTACTCTACGAGTATGCTCTACTGCTTTTTGCGGTTGTTAATTAATATTTTCGATACTTGTATTTCATCCAAGATACAAATATCGACCATTAACGATAAACGAACGTTTGAATTTTCATATTTCATACGTTTGTTTCAAAATATATGTTCATTTTATTTATTTCTATACAGGTTTCAAAAACTAATGTACAACCGTAATTATAATGTAACTGAATTATAATATTAGTGCAACTCCCTATTATAAATTTACTTCAAGATTCTATCTTAGACAGCCACTATGTGTATTCGAATTATTTTTCGAACGTTTTCAAACCCCGGTAGAAAATTACGCCAAAGTCTGGCGACCTATTTCTGAAGCATCCTGTACAATCGAACGCAGGCATCAGTCAAACACGAATCATTACGTTGTAAATCATCGGTGATCGTACGAACTGTAACTCGTTGCAACGTGCCGCGGTTAACTAATAATCAATTTATGCCCATCATCGAGCGTAATAAATTTATTATTGATCTACGCCGTCGTCAAACCGACAGATCGATCGTTCCACGGGCACCCACCGAAGATCTATCATAGATCAATAGAAGCGTGCGTACACTATGTGCTACGCGTGAAAAATTACAAGCAGGAAAGTTATACAGGGTGTTCGGCCAACCCTGGGAAACATTTTAATGGGGGATTCTAGGGGCCAAAATAAGACGAAAATCAAGAACACCAATTTGTTGATGGAGGCTTCGTTAAAAAGTTATTAACAATTAAATTCCAAAATTTTAAATCGTTCTGGAAAAATTATTTTCAGTTGCGGGGGTCAATTAGAATCATTTTTGGTCATTAGAGATACCGTCGAAATCCTACCCACTTTCGAGAAAAAAATTCGAATAGGTACTGAAATTTTTAGACGAAATTAAAAAATTTCAAATCATACTAAAAAAATTATAGTTAGTTACAGTGAGCAATTACAATCATTTTTGGTCATTATACATACCCCCGAAATCTTACGCATTTTCAAGAAAAAAAATTGTTTACCGAAAATATAATTTCTGGCCAGAAATGTTTGTCCGAATTTTCATGCGAATTTTCAAAACGTTATAACTTCTGAACGGATTGGACGATTTTAATGTTTAAAAAAGCAAACGACGCGTATTTTGGTGGAGAATGTGTACAAATCACAAAAATATCCGAGAAGTTGATTCTTGACCTCGCAAAATGAGAAAAATCCTCCAAAAATGGTCCAATTTTCAAACAGCCATAATTTCTAAAAATTTTGAATATATTTTAGTAAAACTTTTTTCTGAAGTAGAGCTCATGGGTACCTACAAAAAAGTATTAGACAACTTTTCTGTAAGGCGTCAAATAAAATTATCAAAAATGAAAAACTAATTTTTAAGAAAAATCGTCAGGGGTAGGTGCCTAAATTTTTCGACGGAAAAAAAAATTTCAAATCGTTCTGGAAAAATTATTTTCGATTGCGGGGGTCAATTAGAATCATTTTTGGTCATTAGACATACCGTCGAAATCCTACCCACTTTCGAGAAAAAAATTCGAATAGGTACTGAAATTTTTAGACAAAATTAAAAAATTTCAAATCATACTAAAAAAATTATATTTAGTTACAGTGGGCAATTACAATCATTTTTGGTCATTACACATACCCCCGAAATCCTACGCATTTTCAAGAAAAAAAATTGTTTACCGAAAATATAATTTCTGGCCAGAAATGTCTGCCCGAATTTTCATGCGAATCTTTAAAACGTCATAACTTCCGAACGGATTGGACGATTTTAATGTTTAAAAAAGCAAACGACGCGTATTTTGATGGAGAATGTGTACAAATTGCAAAAATATTCGAAAAGTTGATTCTTGACCTCGCAAAATGAGAAAAACCCTCCAAAAATGGTCCAATTTTCAAACAGCCATAATTTCTACAATAGTGAATATATTTCAATGAAACTTTTTTCTGAAGTAGAGGTCATGGGTACCTACAAAAAAGTATTAGAAAACTTTTCTGTAGGGCGTCAAATAAAATTATCGAAAATGAAAAATTAATTTTTAAGAAAAATCGACAGGGGGTACCTACATTTTAGGTGCCTACATTAGGTGCCTACATTTTTCGACGAAAAAAAAAATTTCAAATCGTTCTGGAAAAATTATTTTCGATTGCGGGGGTCAATTAGAATCATTTTTGGTCATTAGACATACCGTCGAAATCCTACCCACTTTCGAGAAAAAAATTCGAATAGGTACTGAAATTTTTAGACAAAATTAAAAAATTTCAAATCATACTAAAAAAATTATATTTAGTTACAGTGAGCAATTACAATCATTTTTGGTCATTATACATACCCCCGAAATCCTACGCATTTTCAAGAAAAAAAATTGTTTACCGAAAACATAATTTCTGGCCAGAAATGTCTGCCCGAATTTTCATGCGAATCTTTAAAAACGTCATAACTTTTGAACGGATTGGACGATTTTAATGTTTAAAAAAGCAAACGACGCGTATTTTGGTGGAGAATATGTACAAATCGCAAAAATATTCGAAAAGTTGATTCTTAACCTCGCAAAATGAGAAAAACCCTCCAAAAATGGTCCAATTTTCAAACAGCCATAATTTCTACAATAGTGAATATATTTGAATGAAACTTTTTTCTGAAGTAGAGCTCACGGGTACCTACAAAAAAGTATTAGACAACTTTTCTGTAGGGCGTCAAATAAAATTATCAAAAATGAAAAACTAATTTTTAAGAAAAATCGACGAAATTCGCCTACATTTTTCGACGAAAAAAAAAATTTCAAATCGTTCTAAAAAAAATATTTTTAGTTGCAAGGGTCAATTACAATCATTTTTGATCATTATACATACCGTCGAAATACTGCGCATTTTCGAGAAAAAAATTCAGTACGGGCGGAACTTTAAACGTTAATAACTTTTTAACGAAGCCTCCATCAACAAATTAGTGTTCTTGATTTTCGTCTTATTTTGACCTCTAGAATCTCCCATTAAAATTTTTCCCAGGGTTGGCCGAACACCCTGTATATTTATTCTGTATAGTTTTCGCATACCGTGGACAGATCGTATGGCAGATTGATTACGTTTGCATGCGGGCATTGATTAGGGCATTGACACAAATACAATTTCATATGATTTCATGGGCCTATTGTAACTTAGATTCTTTATCATCCGTAGCAAGCAACTTCATTACTTTCGTCGTTAGGTGATAAATTAACCTGGATATAGCGAATCGCATCGAGATTGATTTTCGAATTGGATGCACGGGTCAATTATTTAGAAACGATCAAAATGTAGGTCGCGTCGAGCCAATTTAATTTATTCGTTAGCGATAATTGAAACGTAGCTAACGGTTTTCAATCTCGCGCGGTGTTTTCTTCGTGTGTATAAACGTATGAGAAGGAAATTTAATTATTTTACAATATGGAACAATGCAATTTCGTCGTTAACATATTTTATAAATGTTATTACGAGATTACGAGATGTTATTACGATTTAATTTAAGAAATTGGTACTAGAAATTAACATTAGTCGTAGTCTGAAAAAACGGGTACATCAGTGTTCGGGAAACGAACTCGAGATCTCAAAAATCGAGAACAAACGTCTGAGGGAACATGTAGAAATTCCAAGAATGTTCAAAAAGTTGTTTCTTGACCCCGTAAAGTGAGAAAACCCCCATAAAAATGGTCCAATTTTCAAATGGTCATGACTCCTACAATAGTGAACAAATTTTAATGAAACTTTTTTCTGAGGTAGAGCTCATAGATGCCTACAAAAAAGTATTAGGCAACTTTTCTATAGGGCGTCAAATAAAATTACTAAAAAGAAATAACGAATTTTTAAGAAAAATCGACAGGGGGTAGCTGCTGAAATTTTTCAGGGAAATTGAAAAGTTTCAAATCATTCTGAAAAAATTATTTTCATACATATAATTGTCGGTAGTTATAGTGTCAATGTAATTATATTAATCCATATTTGTACTGGGTCGTCCCATAAGTTCGTGCTACTCGATATTCTGATCTTGACGAGGATAAGATGTATAATTTAATAGAAAACAAACAAAACTGCGGCTTATTTCGCATAAAATTCTCTAAATTCGTTCATCAATATTTCTTAATTTTATCTATTCTAAGAATCTTTGATTCTCATTAGTAATCTCGACTGGATTTCTGAAAATTTACCGTAGTTTTCTATAAGTGAACGAATGAATATTTATTTCCATTGCATTATATGTTTCTTCGCCTAACTATCGTTTAAATATCCGATTTTTTACAAATTTAGAAACTGCAAAAAATTCATAGGTTTCGTGAGGTCCACAATATTTACACTCATGCAGCTTATTTCACATGAAATTCTCTAAAGTTGTTCATCGATATTTTTTAATTTTATCTACTCTGAGAATCTCTAATTCTCATTAGTAATTTACTGGCCTGGATTTCTGAAAATTTACCGTAGTTTTCTATAAGTGAACGATTAAACATTTATTTCCATCGCACTGTACATTTCTTCGAGTATCTATCGTTTCAATTTCTTTGGTACAAATAAATACGCTATAATTGTCGGTAGTTATAGTGTCAATGTAATTATATTGCTCCATATTTGTATTAGGTCGTCCCATAAGTTCGTGCCATTCGATATTCTGAACTTGACGAGACTAAAATGTATAATTTAATAGAAAACAAACAAAACTGCGGCTTATTTCGCATAAAATTCTCTAAATTTGTTCATCAATATTTTTTAATTTTATTTATTCTCAGAATCTTTGATTCTCATTAGTAATCTCGACTGGATTTCCGAAATTTTACCGTAGTTTTCTATGAGAGAACGAATGAATATTTATTTCCATCGCATTATACGTTTCTTCGCCGATCTATCGTTTAAATATCCAATTTTGTACAAATTTAGAAACTGCAAAAAATTCATAGGTTTCGTGAGGTCCACAATATTTACACTCATGCAGCTTATTTCACATGAAATTCTCTAAATTTGTTCACCAATATTTCTTAATTCTTTCTATTCTAAGAATCTCTAATTCTCATTAGTAATTTACTGGCCTGGATTTCTGAAAATTTACCGTAGTTTTCTATAAGTGAACGAATAAACATTTATTTCCATCGCACTGTACATTTCTTCGAGTATCTATCGTTTCAATTTCTTTGGTACAAATAAATACGCTATAATTGTCGGTAGTTGTAATTATCTATTCTCTAAATTCTCTAAATTTGTTCATCAATATTTTTTAATTTTTTCTATTCTAAGAATCTCTAATTCTCATTAGTAATTTACTGGACTGGATTTCTGAAAATTTACCGTAGTTTTCTATAAGTGAATGATTAAACATTTATTTCCATCGCACTGTACATTTCTTCGAGTATTTATCGTTTCAATTTCTTTGGTACAAATAAATACGCTATAATTGTCGGTAGTTGTAATTATCTATTCTCTAAATTCTCTAAAGTTGTTCATCAATATTTCTTAATTTTTCCTATTCTAAGAATCTCTAATTCTCATTAGTAATTTACTGGCCTGGATTTCTGAAAATTTACCGTAGTTTTCTATAAGTGAACGATTAAACATTTATTTCCATCGCACTGTACATTTCTTCGAGTATCTATCGTTTCAATTTCTTTGGTACAAATGAATACGCTATAATTGTCGGTAGTTGTAATTATTTATTCTCTAAATTCTCTAAATTTGTTCATCAATATTTTTTAATTTTTTCTATTCTAAGAATCTCTAATTCTCATTAGTAATTTACTGGACTGGATTTCTGAAAATTTACCGTAGTTTTCTATAAGTGAACGATTAAACATTTATTTCCATCGCACTGTACATTTCTTCGAGTATCTATCGTTTCAATTTCTTTGGTACAAATAAATACGCTATAATTGTCGGTAGTTATAGTGTCAATGTAATTATATTGCTCCATATTTGTATTAGGTCGTCTCATAAGTTCGTGCATTCGATATTCTGAACTTGACGAGACTAAAGTGTATAATTTAATAGAAAACAAACAAAACTGCGGCTTATTTCGCATAAAATTCTCTAAATTCGTTCACCAATATTTCTTAATCTTCTCTATTCTCAGAATCTCTAATTCTCATTAGTAATCTCGACTGAATTTCTGAAAATTTTCTGGAATTTTCCTATAAAAGAACGAATAAACATTTATTTCCATCGCACTGTACATTTCTTCGAGTATCTATCGTTTCAATTTCTTTGGAACAAATAAATACGCTATAATTGTCGGTAGTTGTAATTATCTATTCTCTAAATTCTCTAAATTTGTTCATCAATATTTTTTAATTTTTTCTATTCTAAGAATCTCTAATTCTCATTAGTAATTTACTGGACTGGATTTCTGAAAATTTACCGTAGTTTTCTATAAGTGAACGATTAAACATTTATTTCCATCGCACTGTACATTTCTTCGTGTATCTATCGTTTCAATTTCTTTGGTACAAATAAATACGCTATAATTGTCGGTAGTTATAGTGTCAATGTAATTATATTGCTCCATATTTGTATTAGGTCGTCCCATAAGTTCGTGCCACTCGATATTCTGAACTTGACGAGACTAAAATGTATAATTTAATAGAAAACAAACAAAACTGCGTCTTATTTCGCATAAAATTCTCTAAATTTGTTCACCAATATTTTTTAATTTTATCTATTCTCAGAATCTCTAATTTTCATTAGTAATCTCGACTGGATTTCTGAAAATTTATCGTAGTTTTCTATGAGAGAACGAATGAATATTTATTTCCATTGCATTATACGTTTCTTCGCCTATCTATCGTTTAAATATCCAATTTTGTACAAATTTAGAAACTGCAAAAAATTCATAGGTTTCGTGAGGTCCACAATATTTACACTCATGCAGCTTATTTCACATGAAATTCTCTAAATTTTGTTCATCAATATTTTTTAATTTTTTCTATTCTAAGAATCTCTAATTCTCATTAGTAATTTACTGGACTGGATTTCTGAAAATTTACCGTAGTTTTCTATAAGTGAACGATTAAACATTTATTTCCATCGCACTGTACATTTCTTCGTGTATCTATCGTTTCAATTTCTTTGGTACAAATACACCAGAATTGTCGGTAGTTCTAGCGTCGAAGTGCGCTCGTGGGCGTAATTTCGTCGGTGTCCGCGTCTTGGAAGCTTCTTTTTTTTTCGTTCTGGGTCGGGCATACGGAATCGGCTCATTTGTTGCGTATTAGCAGAGGATAATGAGCTTCTTAAGGCCGCCGCCGTTTGCGAACAGCCAAGTGACTTCGAGTTTCCGAAAAGGAGGAGGGAAAACAAATGAGATACGCCTACGGGGTCCGGGTCCAGAAATTCGTGGGATCGAGAAATTTCTGAAGTCACTAGTTTGCGCTGGCAACGAACCGTGCGTTAATCGATTTCGTTTTATCGTCGCCATTACGTCGCGTTCGAGAGCCGTTAAGCCGATCCCGAGCGTACGAAAATACATTGAAGTTACGAAATGCGATGTACGTTATGAAAACACACCGGGCGGCCCTTTTGCCGATACTGTTCATGTAGGTATTGGATCTCTTAAAATAAATTTATGTCGCAAAAGTTATTGTCGTTTTATTGAACGTTTTATCTACGTTTCACGCGCGTCTTCCTCATTTTTCTCTCTTTACGCATTACTCCTCGTTTTATGGGTGTCGATTAAAAGTATCGGAAACGAGAATCGTCGAAACGATGAATAAATTGCTACATACTTTCGTTCTACGGTTCAACAATTTCCTATGTTTTACATTAAATTGTTTATGAGGCGTTGAAAATATAAAAATGAATATTGTAAAAAGAAACGGTTTATTAAAACCTGATCAAACAAAAGTATTTCGAATACAAAATGTGAAATTGTACAGGGAGTTCGGCTATCCCTGGGAAACATTTTTCCAGAACGATTTGAAATTTTTGTTTTTTTTCTTTAAAACAAATAAATTGCATAACATGTATAATCTAGATTGAGTAATCCAGAAATGTGCAATATTATTTTTTAATAGGGCCATTCCTTTTACATATATACTTTGATAAGTCTGCGTATTAACGATGTCTCGTTTAATATATAATATGGAATATTTCATAAGGTATTACGTTTTCGATGGTCATACCTTCGCGATAAAAAGGTTCGATTTACGCGACAAAAATAAAAGTAGAACGAATAACAGACTGACGAGGAATGCTGCGTTACGGATTTAAAAATAACAACAATCTAAAAACAGCATCCAGTTATTGCAGAATGTGTACCTTGATTTCACGGTTAACGTGCCTGGTACGCAAGAACGTCGCGAAAACATCTTTGTTGACAAATCTTATTGAACGTGATTATTTTTACCCGCGCAAATATCTACGTTGGTCCTCGAGCTTGTTATACCATTTAGAATGGCCACCAGAGTTTGTAAACAACCTCGTCACTCTACAATCATGCGTTCGCGAGTGAAGAAATAATTAGAACTCTAACGTAAAGTTTTCATTGTGAGAAAATGTCCATTAAAATCGCATTAAAGTAAGTATTTTGTGTATTTGTGTTATATAATTTTTAATTTTGCATTCGTAATAGTTTTATTTTTTGATTAGATTTTAGCAAACCGTTTCTTTTTGCAATATTCATTTTTCTATTTTCAATGTCTTAAAAACAATATAATATAAAACATAGGAAATTGAAGAATCGTAGAATGAAAATATGTAGCAACTTATTCATCGTTTCGACGATTCGAGAGGTTCTAGAGACCAAAATAAAAGGAAAATCAAGAATATCAATTTCTTGAAAATTAAATTAAATTAAAAAATTTCAAATCACTCTGGAAAAGTGCTTCCCCAAAATTTCATATGTATCTTTAAAACGTCATAACTCCTGAACGAATTGGACGATTTTAATGTTCAAAAAGCCAAACGACGCGTATTTTGGTGGAGAATATATAGAAATTCTAACAATATTGAAAAAGTTATTTCTTGACCCCGTAAAGTGAGAAAACCCCCATAAAAATGGTCCAATCTTCAAACAGCCATAACTCCTACAATAATGAATATATTTCAATAAAACTTTTTCTTGAATTACAGCTCATAGGTGCCTATAAAAAAGTATTAGTTGACTTTTCTGTAGGGCGTCAAACAAATTTATTAAAAATCAAAAATGAAATTTTAAGTAAACTCAACAAGGGGGTGCTGAAATTTTTCGGTGAAAAAAAAAATTTCAAATCGTTCTGAAAAAATTATTTTCGATTACAGGGTTCAATTACAATTATTTTTTACGAATACACATACCCCCGAAATCTTGAGCATTTTCGAGAAAAAAATTCAGTACGGAACTTTAAATGTTAAAAACTTTTTAACGAAGCCTCCATCGACAAATTGGTATTCTTGATTTTCGTCTTATTTTGGCCTCTAGAATCCCCCATTAAAATTTCTCCCAGGAGTGGCGGAAAACCCTGTATATTAAATAATTATTAGTTTAAATTTGAGGGCTGCAACAGCCCCAACATTCCAATTAATAATCCACTTTGATAAACGTCATGAACTGACTCTTGACAATATTGAAAAAATACTTGTAGCCTATTGTAATTTAAATTATAATTGAAACTTTAAGTAATAAAATTATTTGAACATATTTTTAATATAATCTGCATATTCCTGTATTTTTTGACATATTTTATTGACATAAACATCCGCAGTCTAGTTACTATGATAAAATATGAATACTCATGTTCAGAGAAGTAATCCCTAGAATTCACACCATTCCCACAGACAGGCGACGCACTGATTCGGAGCACAACCCTCGTAAACCAGTCAAATTTGTCCACACTTTCCAGCCCCTCTGTATTTAGAGTGTCATAAAGTACGACGGAGACGAAACGGAAAAGGGGACGAAAAAGACGTGAACGCCTTGTCACATAATTATTATCGGCTACGTTAAACATCTTGTAATTTCTACGCGTAAATTTTTTTTATATACAGGGTGTTCCGCATTTTTCTGTAATGGCGTGTCGATGGACGACGATTCCAGCGAATAAAAAATCGAAATTTAGATCACTTCCTATTACTCAATTTCTAATTTTTTTAGTTGTCACATAGGGTAATTCATACATCCAAGTATGTAATTGATATACAGGGTGTTCAACATTTTTTCGTACACACTTCAGCAGTGTGTTCTACAAGTAAAACTAAATGCTTTGTTAAGAAGTTATAATAAAAAAATGTGATGTTTTTTTATTTGCTAAACAAATAAAACTAAAATTTTGTTTAGAACAACTGCTAGTTGAGACACGAAAAGAATATTTTTAACGTAAAATTTATAACAAGTTTGAATCTCTTAGGTACTTGACACTAGAATGACCAAAGTAGTCAAAATGACCCATTCGTAGTTTCTAATAAAACTAGTAACAAATTTACTCGACTGACTATTATATTGCTATATTTTAGAATTGTATGTTATTAAAACTTCTCTATAAACCTTTTATCACATATTACCACTCCATTGTCTAGATATTCGATTTTGTATAGACAAAAGCAAAACATTCGTAGCTTTCGTAAGGTCTAGAATATTCATACTCATGCAGTTTATTTCACGTGAAATTCTCTAAATTTGTTCATCAATATTTTCTAATTTTATCTATTCCGAGAATCTCTAATTCTCATTAGTAATTCACTCGACTGTATTTCTTTACCGTAGTTTTCCATAAGTATAACAAACATTTATTTCCATTGCGTATCTATGGGGTATTCTAGTGTGAATCGAGATTAGAATAGCCGCCGTTTGTTGGTGGATTCGAACCGAAAAGTCGAAGGGAGAAGGTAAAGTCGAGTCGCGGGTAGTTGCCGTGTGTCTCAAATGTCAAGAACGCGACGCGGCGCCTCGTCCCGTGACCGTGCGTGCCACTTGATAGAGCGCCTTTCTTTCGCGTCGATCGTCTTTTGACTCTACCTTCGAGAGCCCCCAGCAAAGAGACGAAGGAAGACGAGGGGCGTGTCCGGTCGCGCGGCTTCTACAAAGGGATACCCACTTCCCTGTGGACCCCTTCCACTTCTCGAGGATCCCTACCACGTGGGTCCCAGGAGTCCTCTCCCCCCGCCATCGGGGCCGAAGAAAACTGGGCAGCATGGTCCAGACCACGAGATCGCCAGGTAAAGCCAGTTTACGCAACGCTTCCGTACGCGAAGCATACACGGTTATCCAGAGGATCTCGAGAGTCTTTTGCGATTACTTCGACGAGTTGAATCGTCGGCGGAACATGGTATCTTGTGACGGAATCGTCCAGCTAGTTCGAGGAATGTTCTGATCGTCGGAGTACAGCGATACGCGTTCCGCTCGAGGAATGAACTTTCCCCGGAGTATTTAAATTCCGTGATAAAGAGAATCGTTCCTTGAGATGACGGCCGATTGATAGTCGCCAGAGCCTAGGGGCCGTTAACATGTTCTAGACCCGCGATCGCGATCGTTCCAAGGACAAGGAAGAATACGAATCAGAGATAGAGTCCAGCCGTCGAGATAATGACCGCTTACGCGAGTTTCCAACAGTACGAGCTGTTAGATTCCGAGGGGTACGGGTCGGCGAGCAGCCCGGAATCGAATCCGCGTAGCTGGACGCATCCAGAGATTTACCCTCAGCCACCCAGGTCCAGGGGTAGCAGCTGCGGCAGCGTGAGCTCCCTCGACTGTCGGAACCGCGAGTACCAAGAGATCGGTACCGCGAATGGCAGCTTTCACGTGACCGCGACCGGTTTCAATTTCACCGAGTTCTACGAGGGCTACTACCAGGAAGGCTGCCGAAACGATCACCAGACCGGTCACCCGAACAGCTCGAGGACCGTCAAGGATCACGCGAAGGTCGCGTACAGGATGAACGAATGCGTCGATAACGTTTACGAGAGTGTGGCCAGCAACGAGAACCCGTCAGCGAAACAGACCGCGGCGGACGTCGCGGCCAAGGCGGACCACCATTCGGGGTTAAACGTCTACGGGGGCGGCAGGTGCGACTTTGCCCAGAACCAAGAGAGCTTCTTCGTCGCGAAGGGTTACGGTGTCCCGAAAGGTGACGGTTTTTTGCCTAGGAATAACGGGAATCCGTATGGACAGAGGGGCGACATTCTTTATTTGGGCGCCGCGTACACCGTACAGAGGAACGAGGGCTACGCTCAGAACAGCCAGCCCGGTAAGTGCGAGACCGCGAGATATCACCAAAAAAACGACGGTCTGCACATCGCCGCGATGGAGTACGGCGCGCAGAAGACCAAGGACACGATGCAGAAGATCAAAAACGGCACGCCGGGGATCGAGGTGCTGAAGAAGAGACGACTGGCGGCGAACGCGCGCGAAAGAAGGAGAATGAACAGTCTGAACGACGCGTTCGACAGACTCAGGGACGTCGTGCCCAGTCTCGGCAACGACAGAAAGCTCAGCAAGTTCGAGACCCTGCAAATGGCGCAAACGTACATATCGGCGCTCTACGAGCTCCTTCAAAGGGAGTGAGAATCCTTCATTTACGGTAATAACTATTCTTTCTCGCCCGGCATGCTCGGGGACAACAAAGTACAAAACAGTTGCGCGAGTCCTGTACGTGACTTTGCGAGCAAGAAGAATGGCACCTCGTCGACGGAGGAGTATCGGTACATTGCCAAAACCGGCGTCCCGAGGTTTCCAGTTCTTGCAACTGGAGCGAGGTTTTTTGGATCGTCGCGAGGAGTCTTCTTAAATTGCTACGACACGCGGGACGACCTCGTTGTCGTTCTTCGAAAATGGCCGTACATCGAGACGGAGGGAGCTTTGGTTGCTTGGACCACCGACTCGATCCAATGAGAAGTAAGTGTAAGATACGTAGGAGGGAGAAAAGAGCGTAAAATTGTTTAGTGCTGCTCGGGATTCGAACGGTGGCGACTATTAATACAGATATCCCGGGAGAGAGCGGAGAATTTTTCGATCGGTTTCATTTTTCGTAGAATGCAGTTTGACCGCGTACGGGCGAGATAGCCCGAAGAATCCGAGTTTTCGATTGTCGCAGATAGTTTAATTAGCAATAATTGCGGCCCCGCGGTGCTCGTCGCTAATGCTTTTTCCTCGTGCGGCCTTGTTTGCCAGATTCCGAAACATTTTTCAGCAGATCGATCCGCGATAACGCGCTGCGCGATACGAGAAACGAAACGAGTCTGACGAACTTGGCAAGCCTAGATGCAATTGACATCGATGGAAGGATACGGGACGGAGGCGCGCTCTCGCCTCGAGTTTTATTGTAAATACGCTATCGTACATTGTCTTATTCTTAATCGTAGGCTTTCTGTAAATATCTGATCGACGGGGCCCTTTCGGCTTTCGGGACCAAAGATAACCACTTTTCACGCACCGGTTTTCTTGAACGTTGATATACAGTGTGTTTGGCCACCCTTGGGGTAAATTTTAATGGGAGATTAAGACGAAAATCAAGAGTACCAATTTCTTGATGGAGGCTTCGTTAAAAAGTTATTAACGTTTAAAGTTCCGTCCGTACTGAATTTTTTTCTCGAAAATACGCAGGATTTCAGCAATCGAAAATAATTTTTTCGGAATGGTTTGAAACTTTTCAATTTCACTGAAAAATTTAGGCATCTACCCCCTGTTGATTTTTCTTAAAAATTTGTTTTTATTTTTTATAAATCTGTTTGGAGCTGTACAGAAATGTTGCCTAATATTTTTTTGTTGATATTTATGAGCTCTACCTCGGAAAAAAGTTTCATTTAAATATATTCCATACGGTAGGAGTTATGGCTGTTTGAAAATTGGACCATTTTTATAGGGTTTTTCTCATTTTACGAACCGAAGAATCAACTTTTTGAATATTTTTGGAAATTCTACATATTCTCCATCAAAATACACGTAGTTTGCTTTTTTAAACATTAAAATCGTCCAATTCGTTCAGGAGTTATGACATTTTAAAGATTCGCATGAAATTTCGGGGTAACATTTCTGGCCAGAAATTATATTTTCGGTAAGGAATTTTTTTCTCGAAAATGCGTAAGATTTCGGGGGTATGTGTAATGACTAAAAATGATTGTAATCGACTCTTGCAACTGAGAATAATTTTTTTAGAACGTTTAGACACCTACCCCCTGTTGATTTTTCTTAAAAATTTGTTTTTCATTTTTAGTAATTTTATTTGACACCCTACAGAAAAGTTTTCTAATACTTTCTTGTAGATACCCATGAGCTCTACTTCAGAAAAAAGTTTCAACGAAATATATTCACTATTGTGGGAGTTATGGCTGTTTGAAAATTGGACCATTTTTATGGGGTTTTTCTCATTTTGCGGGGTCAAGGACCAACTTTTGGAATATTTTTGCGATTTGTACATATTCTCCATCAAAATACGCGTAGTTTGCTTTTTTAAACATTAAAATCGTCCAATCCGTTCAGAAGTTATGACGTTTTAAAGATTCGCATGAAAATTCTGGCCAGAAATTAGATTTTTGATAAGGAATTTTTTTCTCGAAAGTGCGTAGGATTTCGGGGGTATGTATAATGACCAAAAATGATTGTAACTGCCCACTGTAACTAAATATAATTTTTTTAGTATGATTTGAAATTTTTTAATTTTGTTGAAAAATTTCAGTACTTACTCGAATTTTTTTCTCGAAAATGCGTAGGAATTCAGGGGTACGTCTATTCACCATAAATGATTGTTATCGATTGTTGCAACTAAAAATATTTTTTCCAGAATGATTTGAAACTTTTTAATTTCCCCGAAAAATTTCAGTACTTACTCGAATTTTTTTCTCGAAAATGCGTAGGAATTCGGGGGTACGTCTATTCACCATAAATGATTGTTATCGACTTCTGCAACTAAAAATATTTTTTCCAGAATGATTTGAAATTTTTTAATTTAATTTTTTGATAACTTTTTAACGAAGTCTCAATCAAGAAATTGATATTCTTGATTTTCGTCTTATTTTGGCCTGAAGAATCTCCCATTAAAATTTTTTCCAGTAGTGGCTGAACACCCTGTATACATGTCCTGAGAAAACCATCAAAAATAGGAAGATTTTTAACAAATATAAAAACAGACAAATCGATAAGGATACAGTAATGGTCGTAACTAAAAGAAATAAAACAACTTCGACAAACAAATTTTATCCTTACTAAACAGAATGTTTTTCGATTTGTTCGTTCTAGAAAAGGTGTTTCAAGAAATATGTTTGGCTCTCAGGCAAATTAATAAGCATTCTGTTCGGTAGGGATACAGTTATGGTCGTAATTAAAAGAAATAAAACAACTTCGAAACAAATTTTATCCTTCGTGTATCCTTACTAAACAGAATATTTTTCGATTTATCTGTTTTAGATCGTATCAGACATGTTTCTTAAAACACTCTATACGCGTGTAAAATTTACAATCATTATTTTTTATTGAAAAAAAATTGTGAGTACTCTCAGGACACGTGTCAAAGTATCACGAAACGATTACGTCGAAAAAGTCCTACGATTTCTTCGGGGGGGGTAAAAAAATGACTTGGAAAGTGGTTTCTTTCGTCCCCAAAACCGGAAGATCCCCTTAAACGCGACTAAGTTATTGCGAGGCTGTATAGGTAATTGTGTACATATATAAATAAACAGGGATCTCTCTATCGTACCGATCGTATCGATCACGTGACTGAAAAATCGTAACGTCTTTAAAGGGGTAGTCTGGTTCGAAACGCGGAGAATACACTCTAAATAAAAATGTCTGAAAAGTACCTTTCTTCGCGCATCGTACGAGAAATTGTATACAAAAATGCCAAGAGAAGTATTCACCACGAAAAAAAAAGAAAGAAGCGTAAATGTAAACGTTTGTGAAAATTTGAGAGTCGATAGAACCGATTTGTCGCCAATTAAATAGGTTTCGAGACCAGACTGCCTCCTTAAACGAGCTGCAGAACGGTACATAATTCGTAAAGCAGTCGTCGCCGATGAAATGCTGTGCATTTGTTATTTATAGTTAATTATTGACCCTCTGCGAAGAACACTCCCGTGTTCGCGTTAAACTGATCGAAATTCAAATCGCCGCGTTTGTGAGCACAGACGATTAGCTTTTCCTAATCCGAGCGTATACGGACGGCCGTCTCGAACAGCGAGCAACGCGGGAAGCGACGAAATAATTAAAGTACCTCATCGCGTTTACAAGTAACAACGGAATAAATTCGATGGTCGACTGCAGCGTATTCTCCCGAGGCAAAACCAAAGAATCCGTAGGCGTTAAGGGAGGCACCGCGCTGTCCCGATCGCGTTTCGACTATAAATAAAAACATATTTCTCTTTGACATGCGATCACCAGCGAAATTGGATCATTAATGCCTTCGCGATCGATCCATCGCGGCGTAACCCGTATTGTTTCGCAGTTATTCCGGACAAAGGGGAACCGCGATCTCTAGACAACGGAAGGCAGCGTTTAAGGTTTCTTTCTCGAGGGACAGGGGGTTTCGACGCGGTTAATTTGGAATCTCATTCGGACGCGATTCAGCGGCAATGTTCCTCCCGCAATTAGGTATATGCAAAAATCGCTGGACAAATGGCGACGGTCGGCCACCTCCACTTAGCAGTCAATCACAATTAAATACAATTTTGCGCGGGCTCCGGACCCGGTAATGGTGCAAAAAGAGAGCAAATTGAAATTTCCTAGCTGACAGAATGATAGATGGTGCCGGCCAGACGCGAAAAGAAAGAGACGACCAGCCTCTTCCTTCATCCTCTGCGCGGTGTGAGAAAGCTGCTCCTCTTCTTTCGCGACCAACGGACGAAAACACAAAAGTCGAGCCACGTATACCGATGATAGCGTAGCCAACGGCTCGATTTCTCCCGCTAATCCTCCTCGTCCTGAGAAAATGCCGATCCGATCTTCCCGGAGAACGACAGTCCTCGTCCGGTGACACATTTCCAAACCGTTGGTCGCGAAAATCACGATATCGTAGAAAAACCAGCATACGCTCACGGCCAAAAATACACCACGATGTTTACCCATATTTATTGGTTTAGGAGATAATAATGATTAAAGTATAATTAGAGTAAAGAAGAAGAGTCGAGTACCTGATCTTCTATGATTCGGAAAAAATGAGAAAGTTGGTCGTTTCGAATCGTAATACCCTCGAGTAGTTAAATATTTAAGCGTTTTAATTCGTTTGTTCAAACTCGAGTATTTGATTATCTAAGTAATATTTGATTGAATTTGAAGAAATTCAGTCTGATCGAATGATTTAACTTGGTTCCAATCGAGTTTAATAACATCAATAACTTGAATTTTAATAATTATTACTTAGCAAGCAGATGTATCAAGGTTTTAGCAACAATTGCATTCTGATGTCCTCTTCTTCGAAACTGAAAGAATTTAAAAAAGAAAATCAAGTTTGATGTCCTCCATATTACGTGCGTGCCTCATTCGGTTAAAAATTTGATATTTTGTTGTGTTTTAATTCGTTTGTTCAAACTTGAGTATTTGATTATCTAAATAATACTTTTGATTACCTAAATAATAATTGATCGAACTTGAAATTCAGTCTGATCAAATGATTTAACTTGGTTCCATTCGAGTGTAATTACACAGATAACTTGAATTTTAATAATTATTACTTAACGAGCAGATGTATCGAGGTTTTAGCAACAATTGCATTCTGATGTCCACTTCTTCGAAACTGAAAGAATTTAAAAAAGAAAATCAAGTTTGATGTCCTCCATATTACGTGCGTGCATCATTCGGTTAAAAATTTGAAATTGGTAAATTTGTTGCGTTTTAATTCGTTTGTTCAAACTTGAGTATTTGATTATCTAAGTAATATTTGATTGAATTTGAAGAAATTCAGTCTGATCGAATGATTTAACTTGGTTCCAATCGAGTTTAATAACATCAATAACTTGAATTTTAATAATTATTACTTAGCAAGCAGATGTATCAAGGTTTTAGCAACAATTGCATTCTGATGTCCTCTTCTTCGAAACTGAAAGAATTTAAAAAAGGAAAACAAGTTTGATGTCCTCCATATTACGTGCGTGCCTCATTCGGTTAAAAATTTGATATTTTGTTGCGTTTTAATTCGTTTGTTCAAACTTGAGTATTTGATTATCTAAATAATACTTTTGATTACCTAAATAATAATTGATCGAACTTGAAATTCAGTCTGCTCGAACAATTTAACTTGGTTCCATTCGAGTGTAATTACACAGATAACTTGAATTTTAATAATTATTACTTAACGAGCAGATGTATCGAGGTTTTAGCAACAATTGCATTCTGATGTCCACTTCTTCGAAACTGAAAGAATTTAAAAAAGAAAATCAAGTTTCATGTCCTCCATATTACGTGCGTGCTTTATTCGGTTAAATATTTTAAACTGATAAATTTGTTGCGTTTTAATTCGTTTGTTCAAACTCGAGTATTTGATTATCTAAGTAATATTTGATTGAATTTGAAGAAATTCAGTCTGATCAAATGTTTTAACTTGGTTCCATTCGAGTGTAATTACACAGATAACTTGAATTTTAATAATTATTACTTAACGAGCAGATGTATCAAGGTTTTAGCAACAATTGCATTCTGATGTCCCCTTCTTCGAAACTGAAAGAATTTAAAAAAGAAAATCAAGTTTGATGTCCTCCATATTACGTGCGTGCTTTATTCGGTTAAATATTTTAAACTGATAAATTTGTTGCGTTTTAATTCGTTTGTTCAAACTCGAGTATTTGATTATCTAAATAATAATTGATCGAACTTGAAATTCAGTCTGATCGAACAATTTAACTTGGTTCCATTCGAGTGTAATAACACCGATAACTTGAATTTTAAAAATTCAAAATTAGAAATTGATAATTTTGTTGCGTTTTGTTATACTAATGCGCAAAGAAAAGATGGAATATTTTCCAAACCGGATTATTGCCAAACAAAGCTGGATAATATTCGTGGAGAAACTATTTCGAATACTATTTTAAATGATAGATACTTTAAAATTAAAGTAAAGTTGTATTTCAGCTATGAAATGAAATTTCAGTAAAATATTTTATTTTGATAATGTGAAACTCTAGCATGTAATAAATATTTTATTTTGAAAATTTCAAGTATAAAATGATATACTTTCTCTTTGAATTTTAAATGATTATTATATTTCAAACTGTCCTTAGCCTGAAAATAAATAGTGAGATGATTAACGTAATGTAAAATGAAATACAATAAGAATTGATATACATACACATATTTTATTTTGAAAATTTTAAATTTTAAATGAAATACTTTCTCTCAGAATTTTAAATAATTATTATACAGGGTGTTCGGCCACCCCTGAGAAAAACTTTAATGGGGGATTCTAGAGGTCAAAATAAAACGAAAATCAAGAATACCAATTTGTTGATGGAGGCTTCGTTAAAAAATTATTAACGTTTTAAGTTCCGCACGTACTGAATTTTTTTCTCGAAAATGCGCAAGATTTCGAGGGTATGTCAATTCACCAAAAATGATTGTAATTGACCCCTGCAGCCAAGAGTATTTTTTTTAGAACGATTTGAAATTTTTTTTTTTCGTCGAAAAATTTAGGAACTACACCCAGTCGATTTTTCTTAAAAATTAGTTTTTCATTCTTGATAATTTTATTTGACGCCTTACAGAAAAGTTGTCTAATACTTTTTTGTAGGTACCTATGAGCTCTACTTCAGAAAAAAGTTTCATTGAAATATATTCACTATTGTAGAAATTATGGCTGTTTGAAAATTGTATATTTTTGCGATTTGTACACATTCTCCATCAAAATACGCGTCGTTTGCTTTTTTAAACATTAAAATCGTCCAATCCGTTTAGGAGTTATGGTGTTTTAAAGATTCACATGAAATTTCGGGGAAGCATTTCTGGCCTGAAATTAGATTTTCGGTAAGGAATTTTTTTCTCTAAAATGCGTAGGATTTCGGGGGTATGTGTAATGACTAAAAATGATTGTAATTGACCCTCGCAACTGAAAATAATTTTTTTAGAATGATTTGAAACTTTTTTTTTCGCCGAAAAATTAAGGCAACTAGCCCCTGTCGATTTTTCTTAAAAATTAGTTTTTCATTCTTGATAATTTTATTTGACGCCTTACAGAAAAGTTGTCTAATACTTTTTTGTAGGTACCTATGAGCTCTACTTCAGAAAAAAGTTTCATTGAAATATATTCACTATTGCAGAAATTATGGCTGTTTGAAAATTGGACCATTTTTGGGGGGTTTTTCTCATTTTGCGTGGTCAAGGATCAACTTTTCGAATATTTTTGCAATTTCTACATCTTCTATACTAAAATACGCGTAGTTTGCTTTTTTAAACATTAAAATCGTCCAATCCGTTCAGAAGTTATGACGTTTTAAAGATTCGCATGAAAATTCGGGCAGACATTTCTGACCAGAAATTACATTTTCGGTAAACAATTTTTTTTCTTGATAACGCGTAGAATTTCGGGGGTATGTATAATGACCAAAAATGATTGTAATTGCCCACTGTAACTAAATATAATTTTTTTAGTATGATTTGAAATTTTTTAATTTCGTCTAAAAATTTCAGTACTCGAATTTTTTTCTCGAAAGTGGGCAGGATTTCAGGGGTATGTCTATTCACCAAAAATGCTTGTAATTGACCCCTGCAACCAAAAATAATTTTTCCAGAATGATTTACAATTTTTGAATTTAATTGTTAATAACTTTTTAACGAAGCCTCCATCAACAAATTGGTATTCTTGATTATCGTCTCACTTTAGCCTCTAGAATCCCCCAATAAAAATTTTTCCCAGGTGTGGTCGAACACCTTGTATATACATCGAAAATGAAGAAGGGGGAAGCAACTACAATTATTAATAAACGCACTTATATGTTCCATAAAAAGTCACAAAATTCTAAGAAACTGTGTCATTATATATATAATTGTTTTTCTAATTAAAATTGAAAAGCAGTCAAAATGACTTCCCTAGGCAATCTAGTGTTAAAAAGTGACTTATTACCACCTTTTCTGGAAATGGCACCACTGTGCGCCGGTCGATCAAACGTAGCACGCAGAATCGTTCGAGTTCGGTCTGACCGTCGACGGGAAACCAGTGTCAGCGATTAATTCGACATCGAATCAGGAATACCAACGTCTTTGTTCGTCCGGGGCAAATCCATTTCTATCCAGCTTCCTCAATTAAGCCGATAGAAATTTATGCGATTCGTTGGTCGATTATAGAGAAAAGGCTAATTATTCATCGGCTCGTTCGCGGGAATCACGGACCCAGCAGGTGTAACGCACGAACTCCATCGATGAGGATGGCCGATTAGGTTCGCGGGGAGGAGGGACGCGGAGGGGGGAACGTGGAAAGGTAATATCAAAGCGCGATGCTACGTACCCGCATGTGTGGCCCTTTCTTCCGTCCCCGTCTCGCCGTGTTCACAAACAATGCACCCAGGAGGCGCTAATCAGTCGACGAGCAACGTCTTCATTTGCGCGGCGAGCGCATCAGCCGCGTTTCGCCATCGCGCCAACGCTATTTGTCTTCCGTCCGGGATTTTGCACGGCTGAGTAATGAGAGGATACTCGATACGCTTCAGGTCCGCGGTAATAGTTAAGTGTCGGTCGAAAAAAAAAAGAAAATTTCAAAAAAAGGAAGGAAAAAGAAAAAAAAAAATGGAAACAACGAAGCTGCACACGCGGAGGGGAGAAAAAAGCAGAAGACCGCGCGCGGTGGAAGAAAACGATTTCCGACTAGTAAAGCGATTCTGGTAACGCGGGCAGTTTCTTGCTCGGTGTGGAAAAAACGTGAAATTCGTTCCGCGATGTTTTGTTTATTCGTCCGAACGCGGCGCGTAGGTATACTAACGCTCAAAAGTTCGGGGCACGCGTTATCGGGAAAGAATCTCGCCGACTTTAAATTTTATTCCAGGTATTTCGGTTTTAAAAATTCCTTGATGGATTCTAATTTAGGAATAGAACCGTGTTAGTAGCCGGGAAGAATCGAACTCTGATCAATTTACTGTATAGACGAGGAAGTAAAATTGCATTTTTATGGAATATAGAAAGTTTAATTGTTAATGTCTGAACAGTTTTAGGGCGTTTGCTTCTATAATGATGTATAATTGTGAACTCAGGTTTTTTGCTTGTTTGAATATTCGGTTTTAAAAATTCTTTGATCGATTACAATTTATGAATGAAACGAGAATTAAAGTAGCATGTAAGTTGCTGGAAAGAATCGAACTCTTGTAAAAATCTATTTTGTAAACGAAGAATTAAAATTGCATTTTCGTAGAATATCGAAAGTTTGATCGTTAATGTCTCAAAAGTTTTAGAGTGTCTGCTCTCATAATGCTATATATTTGTGAACACAATGCTATATATTTGTGAACACAACGATTGAGTGTGTAAAGTTTCTCTGAACAATCTATTTCATAGACGAAGAATTAAAATTGCATTTTTGTAGAATAACCAAACTTTAATCATTAATGTCTCGAAAGTTTTAGAGTATCTGCTTCCATAATGCTATATATTTGTGAATACAACGATTGAGGATGCCAAGTTTCTCTGAGCAATCTATTTGATAGATGAAGAATTAAAATTGCATTTTCGTAGAATATCGAAAGTTTGATCGTTAATGTCTCAAAAGTTTTAGAGTGTCTGCTCTCATAATGCTATATATTTGTGAACACAATGCTATATATTTGTGAATACAACGATTGAGGGTGCAAAGTTCCTCTGACCAGTCTATTTCATAGACGAAGAATTAATATTGCATTTTCGTAGAATAACCAAACTTTGATGATTAATGTCTCAAAAGTTTTAGAGTATCAACTCCCATAATGCTATATGAATTTGTGAACACTACAATTGGATCGACGAGCGTGCAAACTTTCTCTGACCAATCTATTTCATAGACGAAGAATTAAAATTGCATTTTCAAGAAACATCGAAACTTTAATCGTTAATGTCTCAAAAGTTTTAGAGTATCTGCTCCCACAATGCTATATATTTGTGAACACAATGCTATATATTTGTGAATAAAACGATTGAGGGTGCAAAGTTTCTCTGACCAGTCCATTTCATAGACGAAGAATTAAAATTGCATTTTCGTAGAATAACCAAACTTTGATGATTAATGTCTCAAAAGTTTTAGAGTATCAACTCTCATAATGCTATATGAATTTGTGAACACTACAATTGGATCTACGAGCGTGCAAACTTTCTATGACCAATCTATTTCATAGACGAAGAATTAAAATTGCATTTTCAAGAAACATCGAAACTTTAATCGTTAATGTCTGAAAAGTTTTAGAGTATCTACTCCCACAATGCTATATATTTGTGAACACAACGATTGAGGGTGCAAAGTTTCTCTGACCAGTCTATTTCATAGACGAAGAATTAAAATTGCATTTTCGTAGAATAACCAAACTTTGATGATTAATATCTCAAAAGTTTTAGAGTATCTACTCCCATAGTGCTATATGAATTTGTGAACACTACAATTGGATCTACGAGCGTGCAAACTTTCTCTGAGCAATCTATTTCATAGACGAAGAATTAAAATTGCATTTTCAAGAAACATCGAAACTTTAATCGTTAATGTCTCAAAAGTTTTAGAGTATCTGCTCCCACAATGCTATATATTTGTGAATACAACGTTTGAGGGTGCAAAGTTTCTCTGACCAGTCTATTTCATAGACGAAGAATTAAAATTGCATTTTCGTAGAATAACCAAACTTTGATGATTAATATCTCAAAAGTTTTAGAGTATCTACTCCCATAGTGCTATATGAATTTGTGAACACTACAATTGGATCTACGAGCGTGCAAACTTTCTCTGACCAATCTATTTCATAGACGAAGAATTAAAATTGCATTTTCAAGAAACATCGAAACTTTAATCGTTAATGTCTCAAAAGTTTTAGAGTATCTGCTCCCACAATGCTATATATTTGTGAATACAACGTTTGAGGGTGCAAAGTTTCTCTGACCAGTCTATTTCATAGACGAAGAATTAAAATTGCATTTTCGTAGAATAACCAAACTTTGATGATTAATGTCTCAAAAGTTTTAAAGTATCTACTCCCATAATGCTATATGAATTTGTGAACACTACAATTGGATCTACGAGCGTGCAAACTTTCTCTGACCAATCTATTTCATAGACGAAGAATTAAAATTGCATTTTCAAGAAACATCGAAACTTTAATCGTTAATGTCTCAAAAGTTTTAGAGTATCTGCTCCCACAATGCTATATATTTGTGAACACAATGCTATATATTTGTGAATGCAACGATTGAGGGTGCAAAGTTTCTCTGACCAGTCTATTTCATAGACGAATAATTAAAATTGCATTTTCGTAGAATAACCAAACTTTGATGATTAATGTCTCAAAAGTTTTAGAGTATCAACTCTCATAGTGCTATATGAATTTGTGAACACTACAATTGGATCTACGAGCGTGCAAACTTTCTATGACCAATCTATTTCATAGACGAAGAATTAAAATTGCATTTTCAAGAAACATCGAAACTTTAATCGTTAATGTCTCAAAAGTTTTAGAGTATCTGCTCCCACAATGCTATATATTTGTGAACACAATGCTATATATTTGTGAATACAACGTTTGAGGGTGCAAAGTTTCTCTGACCAGTCTATTTCATAGACGAAGAATTAAAATTGCATTTTCGTAGAATAACTAAACTTTGATGATTAATGTCTCAAAAGTTTTAGAGTATCTACTCCCATAATGCTATATGAATTTGTGAACACTACAATTGGATCTACGAGCGTGCAAACTTTCTCTGACCAATCTATTTCATAGACGAAGAATTAAAATTGCATTTTCAAGAAACATCGAAACTTTAATCGTTAATGTCTGAAAAGTTTTAGAGTATCTGCTCCCACAATGCTATATATTTGTGAACACAATGCTATATATTTGTGAATACAACGATTGAGGGTGCAAAGTTTCTCTGACCAGTCTATTTCATAGACGAAGAATTAAAATTGCATTTTCGTAGAATAACCAAACTTTGATGATTAATGTCTCAAAAGTTTTAGAGTATCAACTCCCATAATGCTATATGAATTTGTGAACACTACAATTGGATCGACGAGCGTGCAAACTTTCTATGACCAATCTATTTCATAGACGAAGAATTAAAATTGCATTTTCAAGAAACATCGAAACTTTAATCGTTAATGTCTGAAAAGTTTTAGAGTATCTACTCCCACAATGCTATATATTTGTGAACACATTGACGGTGCAAAGTTTCGATAAAATCGGTGACCCGAAAGCCTTGTCCTCTCCTTGTTAAGTTCATCGAGATTTACTTTCACGTTTACGTATTCGCTTATTTAAAAATTCAGTGACATCTTTCATTTATGATGCAACTATCAGTCAAGTTTTCAACGTTTTCTGATTTCCCCGATGCGTTATGAAACCTCTGTTATGAAACTAACTCCCCGTGGCGTTGGGATGCTTCCTCGACAATATGGTTGTCTATTAACAGCTGTAAAAGTCTTGAAAATCTGTGAACAACCGCAAATGTTCCATAATGACTCCCAACATCCTGAATATAATTTGTTATCAGCTTCCAGATTTTCAAAATTCGTTTCCCTTAATTCCATTTAAAATCGAGAAGTGGACGAATGATATGTAGCAAGGTATTAATGATCCATATATGTCAGTGGTCTCTGATGGATAATGTAATCCTCGAAACTGCGAACGAGACGTTGCCTGACTAAAATAGTAATAGCAAAAATGGCTGCCTCTAGATTCGGATAAAATTATTTTTTAAACTTACAAATCAAGTTCTTTTACGAAACTATTCATGGATATTTTAATTAATTAAATTAACACATTCTCAACAGTTTCTGTTTGGAATATCGATATAAATAAAAGTATGATACTCCAGAGTGGAATATAGAATTCGTGTAATAAAATTCAGTATTCTTATGGAGTATTTACGAGACGAAAACAAACATTACGAATATGTTACAATCGAATAATTAATTCGGATAAAAACAATTTTTGAATTTATAAATCAATTTCTTTTACGAAACTATTCATGGATATTATAAATAATTAAATTAACACATTCTCAACAGTTTCTGTTTGGAATATCGATATAAAAAAAAGTATGATACTCCAGAGTGGAATACAGAATTCGTGTAATAAAATTCAGTATTCTTATGGAGTATTTACGAGACGAAAACAAACATTACGAATATGTTACAATCGAATAATTAATTCGAATAAAAACAATTTTTAAATTTATAAATCAATTTCTTTTACGAAATTATTCATGGATATTTTAATTAATTAAATTAACACATTCTCAATAGTTTCTGTTTGGAATATCGATATAAAAAAAAGTATGATACTCCAGAGTGGAATATAGAATTCGTGTAATAAAATTCAGTATTCTTATGGAGTATTTACGAGACGAAAATGAACATTATGAATATGTTATAATTGAATAATTAATTCGATTGACAGTTTCTTAACACGTTGACTGCCAGTCTAAAATCCTAAAATCGTTTACAAGAGCAAAACTTTAATATTAGTCAATTGTAAACTACACAACTTAAAAGTTACTTTCGTCGCTAAATTTCTGAAGCCTATTAAAATTTATTTTCTTTAACGTTTCAACTTGAGGATTAGTTGTTTTAGTTTCACTGTTAAAAGCTCCGTCACGTGGCAGTCAAAGTGTTAAACGATAGTTGATAATGATCGCGCGTGTGATCAAAAATGTGACGTCGAGAGACACATTTTTAATTCGAGTCAAGCACCCTAGAGTAAACGATAATTATAGAATTTGTAATATTTAACGAGGACATAGCATGCAGTCCAGCTGGGATAGCGAAGCGTCCTTCCTCGACGACCGAACTCGAGAACTGTGATTTTATTTGAAAGAATTTGCCTAAAAAATTGCACCTATTTTAAAATTATGTTCCGCCGTTTCTATTCATTTTTCGGGATCACATGCGCAGTTCGTTTCTCGCGTGCTCGTTTTTGCCGCGACATTATCATAATTTGCAGACGAGCGACGAGAAACTCGAAAGAAAGTAAAAGATCCGCCTTCGAACGGCATCTTTCGAATTATAGTGTTTCGAGCAATATTGAATGGCGATTAGACTTTTTCTGTTACGATCAGAAGGGAACGTTCGACGACAGCGTTTTGCATGGATACTGAGGAGCGTAGTTTTATTGCAATTGTACTTCATAGTGTTAACACTGCCATCGAGTACCTTTGTAAATATATTGCATGCGTTTTACGTAAATAGGACGTTAGATAATAAATTGCATTTAAGAGGAGACTCCCTTTTTAGATAGGCAAAGCCGTTTCCCACCAATAATGTTCCTCTGTCGAGACCAAATGTATTTAAGAATGTGCAATGTTGAATAAAAATCCTTTGAAAAAAATCAACCCCTATTTTATCCTTTCGTCGTCGTTGCTGTTTTTGTCTTTTAACACGTTCGCTGCCAGATCAGAACGTAAATAAAAGCAAAATTTTGATATCAGACCATTGTAAGCTACATAACCTAAAATTTGTTTCATCACTTATTTCTATAACCTTGTTAAAATTTATTAATTCTATCAAAATTTATTTCCCTCAACGTCTTAAATTGAGAGTTAATTTTTCTAGTATCATACAGGGTGTTCGACCAACCCTGAGAAAAATTTTAATGGAGGATTCTAGAGGCCAAAATAAGACGAAAATCAAGAATACCAATTTGTTGTGGGAGGCTTGGTTAAAAAGTTATTAACAATTAAATTAAAAAATTTCAAATCGTTCTGGAAAAATTATTTTCAGTTGCAAAAGTCGATTACAATCATTTTTGGTCATTACACATAACACCGAAATCCTACGCATTTTAGAGAAAAAAATTCCTTAGCGAAAATCTAATTTCAGGCCAGAAATCGTTCCTCGAAATTTCATGTGAACCTTTAAAACACCATAACTCCTGAACGGATTGAACGATTTTAATGTTTAAAAAGGCAAACTACGCGTATTTTGATGGAGAATATGTAGAAATTCCAAAAATATTCGAAAAGTTAAAACTTGACCCCGCAAAATGAGAAAAACCACACAATAATGGTCCAATTTTCAAATAGCCAATATTCCTACAATATTGAATATATTTCAATGAAATTTTTTTCTGAAGTAGAGCTCGTGGGTACCTACAAAAAAGTATTAGACAATTTTTCTGTAGGGCGTTAAATAAAATTACTAAAAATCAAAAACGAATTTCTAAGAGAAATCGACTTGGGGGTAGTTCCTAAATTTTTAGACGAAAAAAAAAAATTTCACATCGTTCTAAAAAAAATACCCTTGGTTGCAGGGGTCAATTACAATCATTTTTGGTCAACAGTCATATCCCCGAAATCCTACTCATTTCCTAGATAAAAATTCGAGCATATGTGAAATTTTTGGACGAAAAAAAAAAATTTCAAATCGTTCTAAGAAAATTATTCTCAGTTGCGAGGGTCAATTACAATAATTTTGTATGAATAAACCTACCTCCAAAATTCGACTCCCTTTCTTGAAAAAAATTCAGTACGGGCGAAACTTCAAACGTTAATAACTTTTTAACGAAATCTCCATCAACAAATTAATATTCTTGGTTTTCGTCTTATTTTGGCCTCTAGAATCTCCCATTAAAATTGTTCATCATGTATGGCTGACGTGGCAGTCAAAGTGTTAAAATTTTTTAAGAATTGATAATACGAACGGTTTACGGTGATCTTAATTTAAAATGTTATTTCATAAAAGTAAAGAATTTACTAAATTATCTTTTCTTTTTCCTCGGTTGGCAGCTTGCTATTTTTACTCGTTATTCGTTTCCCTTTTGAACTAACTGTATACCGTTGTACGAGACAGAATTATGGAGATTTCGATGGTGCGTTTGAACTGGAGCATCGGGAACACTCGTAAGTATACTGGACCTCGAAGATTATCAAAATCGATCTGGTCTGGCTGCCATAATTTGTAACGCGGTAGACGAAGAGTCGATCGACACTAGACGATCAAGGTGCATAAGGATGCATATTTCGGTTCGAGTCCGAGCAACGCCGTAGCGGAACAGCTTAAACTGTTCCTCGGGGCCATTGATATTTTCTAGGAAGCCTAGGATATAACTGCGCCAACAATTTCGAGGACGCGACGAAAAATAAAGAGCCATTCCTCCAATGTTTTTAACGATCTAGCTGCTCGAGGACATAGTAATTTATTCATTTCGCCAGGTTAACTGCCCGCTAATTGATTCCTTTCGAATCGAGTCGATTTCGACCATTTACTGTCATTATTCTCTTAACTTTAAAAAATTGTTGCTTTCGTTGGCCGATAGTCGTCTTCTAATCAAGTGATTCACGTAAATTTAATCTTATTCATCGTCTTCGACTATTTTTTAACTTGTTCCGTTTACTTAATTAACAATTTCGTGCTTTGTAATTTTTGTTTTAATAAAACATCTATTAATTATTGTCAATTTCGTATTAATTGTTGTAAATTTATTTTTTTTGTAATTTAGAGCAAATATCTTGTTCCTGTTACTTAACTAACAATTTCGTGTTTCGTAATTCTTTTTTTTTTGTAAAACATGTATCAATTATTGTCAATTTCATATTAATTAATGTAAATTTATTTTTTTCGTAATTTAGAGCAAATGTCTTGTTCCGTTTACTTAATGAAGAATTTCGTGCTTAGTAATTCTTTTTTTTTTATAAAACACGCATTAATTAATGTAAATTTCGTGTTAATTAATGTAAATTTATTTTTTTCGTAATTTAGAGCAAATATCTTGTTTCTGTTACTTAACTAACAATTTCGTGTTTTGTAATTCTTTTTTTTTTTTTGTAAAACATGTATCAATTATTGTCAATTTCATATTAATTAATGTAAATTTATTTTTTTCGTAATTTAGAGCAAATATCTTGTTCCATTTACTTAATGAAGAATTTCGTGCTTTGTAATTCTTTTTTTTTTGTAAAACGTGTATCAATTATTGTCAATTTCATATTAATTAATGTATTATTAATACTAATTAGTATTAATTAATGTTGTTCCATGTGTTTATGTTTACACGCGGAAATTTTCATACGTCGACGCGAGCATCCACGACTTCCTGTATTCGAAAGCATAATTCATACTCACTCCCGGTTGACGAGATTACCCCGAGCAATTCTCATATTGCAATAATAACAGTAATTGTGATAATGATGGTTTAGCTCATTGTACGAGGAGTGTGCGCATTAACTTCATTATCACTGCTTGTAATCGTCACCGGCTGAAACGCTTCAAGGGTCGCTGCGATGAATCTAATTCGCGAGCGAATTGTCCACGCGCGAAACAAAATACTGGTCATTCCCCGTCAAATCGATCATTTTCTGCGCACGGATACGAACATTTTAACGAAATTAAAACGAACAGTTCCGAAAGTTACATGACAAGTAAAATGAAACACAAACAGTAGAATTAAGCAGCAATAAAATGACCTAATCAATATGTTATAGCTAGACTGCGGATGTTTATGTCAATAAAATACGTCAAAACGTGTGACATATGTCAAATATGTATAAATAATATGTCAAAATATACGAATCTTTAAAATGTCATAACTCCTGAACAGATTGGACGATTTCAATGTTTAAAAAAGCAAACAACGTGTATTTTGGTGGAGAATATGTAGAAATTCCAAAACTATTCGAAAAGTTGATCCTTGACCCCGTAAAATGAGAAAACCCCCATAAAAATGGTCCGTTCTTTAAATAGTAATAACTCATACAATAGTGAATACATTTCAATGAAACTTTTTTCTGAAGTAGAGCTCGTGGATACCTACAAAAAAGTATTAGTCAATTTTTCTATAGGGCGTCTAATAAAATTACTAAAAATGAATAACGAATTTTTAAGAAAAATCGTCAGGGTGTAGATGCTTAAAATTTTCGGCGAAATTAAAAAGTATCAAATCACTCTGAAAAAATTATTTTCAGTTTCATGGTTCAATTACAATCATTTTTGGTCAATAGATATATCCCCGAAATCCTACCCACTTTCGAGAAAAAAATTCCTTATCGAAAATATAATCTGAGACCTGAGAAATGGTTCCCCGAAATTTCATAAGAATGTTTGAAACATCGTAACTCCTGAACGGATTGGACGATTTTAATGTTTCAAAAAGCGAACAACGCGTATTTTAGTGAAGAATATCTAGAAATTTCAAAAATATTCGAAAAGTTGATCCTTGACCCCGAAAAATGAGGAAAACCCCATAAGAATGGTCCAATTTTCAAACAGCCATAATTTCTACAATAGTGAATATATTTCAATGAAACTTTTTCCTGAAGTAGAGCTCGTGGATACCTACAAAAAAGTATTAGTCAATTTTTCTATAGGGCGTCTAATAAAATTACTAAAAATGAATAACGAATTTTTAAGAAAAATCGTCAGGGTGTAGATGCCTAAAATTTTCGGTGAAATTAAAAAGTATCAAATCACTCTGAAAAAATTATTTTCAGTTGCGGGGGTCAATTACAATCATTTTTGGTCAATAGACATACCCTTAAAATCTTAACAATTTTCGAGAAAAAAATTCTTTATCGAAAATATAATCTGAGACCTAAAATGGTTCCCCGAAATTTCATGTGAATCTTTGAAACACCATAACTCCTGAACGGATTGACGGATTTTAATGTTTAAAAAAACAAACGACGCGTAGTTTGCTAGAGAATATATAGAAATTCCAAAACTATTCGAAAAGTTGATCCTTGACCCCGAAAAATGAGGAAAACCCCATAAGAATGGTCCAATTTTCAAACAGCCATAATTTCTACAATAGTGAATATATTTCAATGAAACTTTCTCCTGAAGTAGAGCTTACGAGTACCTACAAAAAAGTATTAGACAACTTTTCTATAGGGCGTCAAGTAAAATTACTAAAAATGAATAACGAGTTTTTAAGAAAAATCGTCAGGGTGTAGATGCCTAAAATTTTCGGTGAAATTAAAAAGTATCAAATCACTCTGAAAAAATTATTTTCAGTTGCGGGGGTCAATTACAATCATTTTTGGTCAATAGACATACCCTTAAAATCTTAACAATTTTCGAGAAAAAAATTCTTTATCGAAAATATAATCTGAGACTTGAAATGGTTCCCCGAAATTTCATGTGAATCTTTAAAATGTCATAACTCCTGAACAGATTGGACGATTTCAATGTTTAAAAAAGCAAACGACGCGTATTTTGCTAGAGAATATATAGAAATTCCAAAACTATTCGAAAAGTTGATCCTTGACCCCGAAAAATGTGGAAAACCCCATAAAAATGGTCCAATTTTCAAACAGCCATAATTTCTACAATAGTGAATATATTTCAATGAAACTTTTTCCTGAAGTAGAGCTTACGAGTACCTACAAAAAAGTATTAGACAACTTTTCTATAGGGCGTCAAGTAAAATTACTAAAAATGAATAACGAATTTTTAAGAAAAATCGTCAGGGTAGATGCCTAAAATTTTCGGTGAAATTAAAAAGTATCAAATCACTCTGAAAAAATTATTTTCAGTTGCGTGGTTCAATTACAATCATTTTTGGTCAATAGATATATCCCCGAAATTCTACCCGCTTTTGAGAAAAAAATTCCTTATCGAAAATATAATCTGAGACCTGAAATGGTTCCCCGAAATTTCATGTGAATCTTTGAAACACCATAACTCCTGAACGGATTGACGGATTTTAATGTTTAAAAAAGCAAACGACGCGTATTTTGCTAGGGAATATATAGAAATTCCAAAACTATTTGAAAAGTTGATCCTTGATCCCGAAAAATGAGGAAAACCCCATAAGAATGGTCCAATTTTCAAACAGCCATAATTTCTACAATAGTGAATATATTTTAATGAAACTTTTTCCTGAAGTAGAGCTTACGAGTACCTACAAAAAAGTATTAGACAACTTTTCTATAGGGTGTCAAATAAAATTACTAAAAATGAATAACGAATTTTTAAGAAAAATCCTTAAAATTACAGATCTGCAAATTACAAAAATGAACAATTTGTTCTGCCTTTGCTTTGAAATAAAAACAGTTACCTTGCTTCCGTAATTTTTCTGACTGCATCGAACAGTTACGTTAAGTGTGGCTTGCAGAGTTTTTGAATTATATACGACCACTGACATGACCCTTGAGTTGAATACGAGTATAGAAAATTGGAGGTGACGCGTAGCAAACGAGATCGAGGAAACGGCAGAGTCATCTAGACATCAAGGAACCCGGACCTGTCCTACTGTTCCATACTCTGCAGCTCCAGGACGTTCTAAGCGAGTTGTGTCAAAAATATTTTACTTAAACACAAAATGAAACGAACGAAATGATCATACGTAAACAAAATACAATTTACAGCCACAGTTATATTTAATTACTTCAAATATTCTCTATTTTATACTACTAACTAACTTCTACGATGTTGATTTATCGATATGATACAATTTCTGAACACTCTAACACTGGAACTAACAAAGTGAACTAACTCATTCGCAATTTCTAATAAAAACTTTAAAAAATTTATTCAACTGAATTTTAAAACTTCATTTTATTATTTAATGAAGCACTGTAGGCTTGCACTAAATCATACAATATAATTTTAAACTTAAATTTTTAATTTTAAACCGAAAATAACTTTCCCAGAACGATTTGAAATTTTTTAATTGTGTCGAAAAATTTCACACTTTCTCGAATTTTTTTCTCCAAAGTGGGTAGGAATTTCAGGGTATGTCTATTCACCAAAAATGATTGTAATTGACCCCTGCAACCGAAAATAATTTTTCCAGAACGTTTTGAAATCTTTTTTTTCGCTGAAAAATTTAGGCATCTACCACCTATCGATTTTTCTTAAACATTCGTTTTTAGTTTTTAATAATTTTGTTTGACGCCCTACAGAAAAATTGTCTAATACTTTTTTGTAGGTGCCCATGGGCTCTGCTTCATAAAAAAGTTTCATTGAGATACCTTTACTATTGTAGGAGTTATGGTCGTTTACAAATTGGACCAGTTTTATGGGGTTTTTCACATTTTACGGGATCAACGAGCAACTTTTCCAATATTTTTAGAATTTCTACATATTCTCTACTAAAATACGCGTTAATTGCTTTTTCAAATATTAAAATCCTTCAATCCGTTCAGAAGTTACGTCGTTTTAAAAATATGCATGAAATTTCAGGGAAGCATTTCTGGGCCTCACGTTAGATTTTCGGTAAACAATTTTTTTCTCGAAAATGCGTAGGATTTCGGGGTTATGTCTAATGACCAAAAATGATTACAATTGACCCTTGTAACTAAATATAATTTTTTTAATATGATTTGATTCTTTTGGTGTACGTAAAATATTAGATGTAGATACCCAACATTTTTTAAAATACAAATAATTAAAGTGTGACAATTATAAGTTCCGTATAACCCTATCTATTCACAGGATGTCTCATTTAATATTAATTCAGTTCCTAAATAAAAAATAAAATAAAGTTCGTAAAAATCCACGTACTATTTCACGTATGTACCAAAAAATACACCCTGTATACAGGGTGTTCGGCCACCTCTGGGAAAAATTTTAATGGGGAATTCTAGAGGCCAAAATAAGACGAAAATCAAGAATATAAATTTCTTGACTGAGGCTTTGTTAGAAAGTTATTAACAATTAAATTCAAAAACTTCAAATCATTCTGGAAAAATTATTTTCGGTTGCGAGGGGCAGTCACGATTATTTTTGGTGAATAGACGCACCATCGAATTCCTACGCATTTTTGAGAAAAAAATTCGGGTAGGTGCTGAAATTTTTTGACGAAAAAAAATTTGTTCAAATCGTTTTAAAAAAATTATATTTGGATGCGGAGGTCAATTACAATCATGTTTGATCATTACACATATCCCCGAAATCGTACGCATTTTCGAGATAAAAATTCCTTACCGAAAATCAAATTAGATGCCTAAATTTTTCGACGAAAAAAAAGTAATTTCAAATCGTTCTGAAAAAAATATTGTTAGCTGTGGGGGTCAATTACAATCAATTTTGGTCATTACACGTACCCTCGAAATCTTACCCGCTTTCTAGAAAAAAATTCGAGAAGGTGTGAAATTTTTCGACAAGATTAAAATATTTCAAATCGTTCTGAAAAAAATATTCTTAGCTGTGGGGGTCAATTACAATCATTTTTGGTGAATAGACGCACCATCGAATTCCTACGCATTTTTGAGAAAAAAATTCGGGTAGGTGCTGAAATTTTTTGACGAAAAAAAATTTGTTCAAATCGTTTTAAAAAAATTATATTTGGATGCGCAGGTCAATTACAATCATGTTTGATCATTACACATACCCCCGAAATCGTACGCATTTTCGAGATAAAAATTCCTTACCGAAAATCTAATTAGATGCCTAAATTTTTCGACGAAAAAAAAGTAATTTCAAATCGTTCTGAAAAAAATATTGTTAGCTGTGGGGGTCAATTACAATCAATTTTGGTCATTACACATACCCTCGAAATCTTACCCACTTTCTAGAAAAAAATTCGAGAAGGTGTGAAATTTTTCGACAAGATTAAAATATTTCAAATCGTTCTGAAAAAAATATTGTTAGCTGTGGGGGCAATTACAATCATTTTTGGTGAATAGACGCACCATCGAATTCCTACGCATTTTTGAGAAAAAAATTCGGGTAGGTGCTGAAATTTTTTGACGAAAAAAAATTTGTTCAAATCGTTTTAAAAAAATTATATTTGGATGCGGAGGTCAATTACAATCATGTTTGATCATTACACATACCCCCGAAATCGTACGCATTTTCGAGATAAAAATTCCTTACCGAAAATCTAATTAGATGCCTAAATTTTTCGACGAAAAAAAAGTAATTTCAAATCGTTCTGAAAAAAATATTGTTAGCTGTGGGGGTCAATTACAATCAATTTTGGTCATTACACGTACCCTCGAAATCTTACCCGCTTTCTAGAAAAAAATTCGAGAAGGTGTGAAATTTTTCGACAAGATTAAAATATTTCAAATCGTTCTGAAAAAAATATTGTTAGCTGTGGGAGTCAATTACAATCATTTTTGGTGAATAGACGCACCATCGAATTCCTACGCATTTTTGAGAAAAAAATTCGGGTAGGTGCTGAAATTTTTTGACGAAAAAAAATTTGTTCAAATCGTTTTAAAAAAATTATATTTGGATGCGGAGGTCAATTACGATCATGTTTGATCATTACACATACCCCCGAAATCGTACGCATTTTCGAGATAAAAATTCCTTACCGAAAATCTAATTAGATGCCTAAATTTTTCGACGAAAAAAAAGTAATTTCAAATCGTTCTGAAAAAAATATTGTTAGCTGTGGGGGTCAATTACAATCAATTTTGGTCATTACACATACCCTCGAAATCTTACCCGCTTTCTAGAAAAAAATTCGAGAAGGTGTGAAATTTTTCGACAAGATTAAAATATTTGAAATCGTTCTGAAAAAAATATTGTTAGCTGTGGGGGTCAATTACAATCATTTTTGGTGAATAGACGCACCATCGAATTCCTACGCATTTTTGAGAAAAAAATTCGGGTAGGTGCTGAAATTTTTTGACGAAAAAAAATTTGTTCAAATCGTTTTAAAAAAATTATATTTGGATGCGGAGGTCAATTACAATCATGTTTGATCATTACACATACCCCCGAAATCGTACGCATTTTCGAGATAAAAATTCCTTACCGAAAATCTAATTAGATGCCTAAATTCGACGAAAAAAAAGTAATTTCAAATCGTTCTGAAAAAAATATTGTTAGCTGTGGGGGTCAATTACAATCAATTTTGGTCATTACACATACCCCCGAAATCTTACCCGCTTTCTAGAAAAAAATTCGAGAAGGTGTGAAATTTTTCGACAAGATTAAAATATTTCAAATCGTTCTGAAAAAAATATTGTTAGCTGTGGGGGTCAATTACAATCATTTTTGGTGAATAGACATACCCCCGAAATCCTGCGCATTTTCAAGAAAAAAATTCAGAACGGTTGGAACTTTAAACGTTAATAACTTTTTAACGAAGCCTTCATTAACAAATTGATAGTCTTGATTTTCGTCTTATTTTGGCCTCTAAAATCCCCCATTAAAATTTTTCCCACGAGTGGTCGAACACCCTGTATATATCAGTAGTGCATATGGCTCGAAACCTCAGTGCCTGATATTTCTACCCTATCTCGTGATCCTACCTTCCCCTCTATCGCAGCGTTGTTTCACCGAAAACGAAAGTATTCGCGATTCTCTTCGATAAAAGATAACGTGACGCAAAGCTGCAATCTACCGGATGTCCCCGATCGCAGCTAGCCCCGAGAAACCGTCAACGGTTCGAGATTTTCGCGAGCGTCGCCGCGGATAATCGAGCTCTTTACGGCGTCCTATCCGCGACAGCAGAGGTTCTGCCGCTCGGTACGAAAGCAGCAAGCGTGAGTGTGCTCGTCGCTTAACTCCCGATTTCCATTCGAAGGTGAGTAGCCTATGCGCTACAGGTAATTGGTATCTTACGCGGCCGTTGGGAGAATAAATCGATCGTAGTGAATGTTGTTGGGTTTGATAGAATGCTGGATAGCGGCTCGCACAAAGCGACCTTCGTCTGGGCGAGTGAACCTGCTACCAGCCAGACAAATTGATACCAGGCAACGCACTCACTCTCCCTATCTTTTCCGCTTGTACACGGGGGTACCTAACGTGCCTGCAGTAGGTACGGGCGCATAACTTCCAGACCTCGATATGCCGCCAGTGGAAACGATCAGCACCCGGCAAGCGTCGAGCTTGTGCACCTCTTACATCCCTCTATTAACTCGAAATAACGTATTTTACTCCTCTATTCTCGAGACAACTTTCTCGCGGTGCCACTCGCCGCGTACGCCTGCATTCAGACTTTACGCGTTCCTCGCACGCCCACTTAAAATTGTCAGAGCAAACGTATCAAACAGAGAGACTGAGTATTGCAATTTCTGATTGTGGGTTATATTGTTGTATGCCAGTATGTATCATCATTGTTGTAATGGGAAGCCGCCGCGTTACATTGTATTGGGTTGTCCGGAAAGTTCGTGCCGATTTTCGGTAGGTAGCGCGAGAGACCTGACTGAATATATCACAATTATTGAAAACAAATGACATGTGTACATATTCTAAAAGAGATAGCTTCAGTCATATTTGGAAAAAAGTTTGGTTACGATTCGTTAATTTTTATCAGTTTTATACGCCTTAGAATATGGTGGCAAATAAAGTGCATTATAGGCATTTAATGCTTTTCTTTTTCCGAAAGGGCAAAAATGCCACACAAGCGGCAAATAAGATATGCACTGTTTATGGCGAGGATGCTGTAGCCGAAAGAACTGTGCGAAAGTGGTTTGCTCGGTTTAAAGCTGGAAATTTCGACCTGGAAGATCAAGAACGCCCAGTGAAAAAAAAGACTTTCGAATCGTCTTGGAAAAATTATTTTTAGTTGCAGGTGTCAATTGTAAGCATTTTTGGTCAACAGACATACCCCCAAAATCTTACTCAGTTTCGAGAAAAAAATTCTTTAACGAAAATATAATCTGAGGCTTGAAATGTCTGCCCGAATTTTCATGCGAATCTTTAAAACGTCATAACTTCTGAACGGATTGGACGATTTTAATGTTTGAAAAAGCAAACTACGCGTATTTTAGTATAGAAGATGTAGAAATTGCAAAAATATTCGAAAAGTTGATCCTTGACCCCGCAAAATGAGAAAAACCCCATAAAAATGGTCCAATTTTCATACAGCTATAATTTCTACAATAGTGAATATATTTCAATGAAACTTTTTTCTGAAGCAGAGCTCATTGGTACCTACACAAAAGTATTAGACAACTTTTCTGTAGGGCGTCAAACAAAAATACTAAAAATCAAAAAAGAATTTTTAAGAAAAATCGATAGGGGGGAGCTACTGAAATTTTTCGGCGAAAGAAAATATTTTCAAAACATTCTGAAAAAATTATTTTTGGTTGCGGGGCTCAATTACAATCATTTTTGGTGAATACATACACCCCTGAAATCCTAGCCACTTTCGAAAAAAAAATTCGAGTAGGTACTGAAATTTTTCGACGGAAAGAAAAATTTTTAATTAATTCTAAAAAAATTATTTTCGTTTGCGGGGGTCAATTACAATCATTTTTGGTGAATACATATACCTCCAAAATCCTATCCACTTTCGAGAAAAAAAATCAAGAAAGTACTGAAATTTTTAGACGAAATTAGAAAATTTCAAATCATACTAAAAAAATTATATTTAATTACAGGGATCAATTACAAGCATTTTTGGTGAATAGACATACCCCCGAAATCCTACCCACTTTCGAGAAAAAAATTCCTTATCGAAAATATAATCTGAGACCTGAGAAATGGTTCCCCGAAATTTCATAAGAATCTTTGAAACATGGTAACTCCTGAACGGATTGGACGATTTTAATGTTTGAAAAAGCAAACTATGCGTATTTTGGTGAAGAATATGTAGAAATTCCAAAAATATTCGAAAATTTGATCCTTGAACCCGAAAAATGAGGAAAACCCCATAAGAATGGTCCAATTTTCAAACAGTCATAATTTCTACAATAGTGAATATATTTCAATGAAACTTTTTTCTGAAGTAGAGCTTACGAGTACCTACAAAAAAGTATTAGACAACTTTTCTGTAGGGCGTCGAATAAAATTACTAAAAATGAATAACGAATTTTTAAGAAAAATCGACAAAGGGGGTGCCTAAATGTTTCGGCGAAAAAAAAGAAATTTCAAATCGTTGCGGGGGTCAATTACAATAATTTTTGATGAATGGACCTATCCCCGAAATCCCACCTACTTTCTATAAAAAAATTCAATTCGAGCGGAACTTTAAACGTTAATAACTTTTTAACGAAGCCTCCATCAACAAATTCGTATTCTTGATTTTCGTCTTATTTTGGCCTCTAGAATCCCCCATTAAAATTTTTCCCAGGGGTGGCCGAACACCCTGTATATATTAGTATAAGTATAAGCCGGAAGGCCATCTTGTTCTATTCTGTTCGTCACTTTTCTCTTCATTCGCTCTTCAGATATAGCTTAAGAACCTGCGCAGCTCATGGTAACCAAAAAACCTTAGTTTCAATTTTTTTTTAAAACTGTTATTACATTTCATGTTATATTGTTCTTTTCTTTTGGCAATAAGTTATACTTTTCCCTTTTGTAAAACACGTGTCATTTAAAAGCCCCACAGTTATCCACAATGAAACATCGCTACATCTGGTTAATCAAATCAGCGTTCGAACTGCGCAACGCCGTTTGCGTGAATTTAATCTAATGAAAAGAATCGTTTTATTTCGGTCTGTAGAATCACCCCCAAACATTAGATACTAAAACTAAAAAAAGGAAAGGAATATGATATGACGAACCTAGGTGAACTCCACCCTTATTGACAAAATGAATAAGTGTAGTTTGGCCATAAGAGCTTGTAATCTAGGCAACCAAAATGAGCCAAAGTATATTAATAAAATAAAAAGAAACAAAGAAATAAAAATAAAGTCCCGTTATTTAATAGCCGCATCTCGTATACTGGTGAAATTGTGGGTTCGTGGTGGTTTTTGGAATTCAGTATAACGACTAACAGTTAGGTCGCAGAGAACGGATTATCGAGTCGTAAATCCGACGGGTCGGGCAATCGAGTATAGAACATTGTGCTTCGGCTGCCCGTGGCGAACGCATCGGTGATTCGTGCATTCCTTCTGGGATTAATCGATTTAACGGTTCGACAGTCCGAACAGTGTCCACGGTGCTATAATTTGATGGAGTGGCGTTCAGCGTACGTCTCTTTCGCGCGTCATCCACGTCCGATTCATTGACCGTGCGTTTTCGCACTGTCACCACGTAACCGTTGCCGGGATGCTAGGGCCGCCGGCAGACAAAGCGAAGAAGGACCGTGGATAGGAAAGAAAGAGCCGAAGAAACGACGAGGAAAGAGGGACAGTAATACGCGGCCGCGCGATCATTAATTCAAGTTTGCTCGCAGATATTCTCAGGTTCGAACACGGAAGCTATCTTCGTCTGCGCCCTTCCTACTTCCAACCTTTCTCTATCCTGGTCATCTAGAGAGACTCGACGAACAGCACGACAGAAATGACGGATAAAACGAACGAGGCGACCAACGCAGCGCGCAACGACGATGGAAGCAATTTTTAGGCGGTCGAAAGTCGCTTCAGCGTTCGGATTTCTGAAGAGGGTCCGCGCGCTTCCGGGGAAGAAACGTTCGGCGCTTTTACGCTCGGACGACGCACGGTCGAGCATTCGACTCGAAATGTACTGCTGGAAAGTCCATCTTTTAAAGTTTGCTATTGGAATTTTAGGGCTATGGGTTCTATGATTGAAGTAAAATACAATACTTCACTGTAGAATATTTAATCTTTATTCGTGAAGATATACCTTATTGTTAGAGATTTGTCCAGTTTAGAAACTGATTTCAGACTAAACGGATCTGCAAGATATATCTTCACGAATAAAGACTAAATATTGTTGTTTAATTCAATCATGCAACCCATAGCCTTAGAATTCCAACAATGTTTCAGTGTAGAATATTTAGTCTTTATTCGTGAAGATATATTTTAGAGATTCGTAGAGTTTAGAAACCGATTCCAGGATCACAAATAAAGACTAAATATTCTATAGTTAAATATTGTTGTTTAATTCAATCATGCAACCCCATAGCCTTAGAATTCCATCAATATTTCACTGTAGAATATTTAGTCTTTATTCGTGAAGATATATTTTAGAGATTCGTTCAGTTTAGAAACCGATTTCAGACTAAACGGATCTGCAAGATATATCTTCACGAATAAAGACCAAATATTGTTGTTTAATTCAATCATACAACCTATAGCCTTACAATTCCAACGATATTTCACTGTAGAATATTTAATCTTTATTCGTGAAGGTATATTTTATAGATTCGTTCAGTTTAGAAACTGATTTCAGACTAAACGGATCTGCAAGATATATCTTCACGAATAAAGACTAAATATTGTTGTTTAATTCAATCATACAACCCATAGCCTTACAATTCCAACGATATTTCACTGTAGAATATTTAGTCTTTATTCGTGAAGATATATTTTAGAGATTCGTTCAGTTTAGAAACCGATTTCAGACTAAACGGATCTCCAAGATATATCTTCACGAATAAAGACCAAATATTGTTGTTTAATTCAATCATACAACCCATAGCCTTACAATTCCAACGATATTTCACTGTAGAATATATAGTCTTTATTCGTAAAGACAAATCGTAGAGTTTCGTTCAGTTTAGAAACCGATTTCAGACTAAACGGATCTCCAAGATATATCTTCACGAATAAAGACTAAATATTGTTGTTTAATTCAATCATACAACCCATAGTCTTAGAATTCCAACAATGTTTCACTGTAGAATATTTAGTCTTTATTCGTGAAGATATATTTTAGAGATTCGTACAGTTTAGAAACCGATTCCAGGATCACAAATAAAGACTAAATATTCTATAGTTAAATATTGTTGTTTAATTCAATCATACAACCCATAGCCTTACAATTCCATCGATATTTCACTGTAGAATATTTAGTCTTTATTCGTGAAGATATATTTTAGAGATTCGTTCAGTTTAGAAACCTATTTCAGACTAAACGGATCTCTAAAATATTTCTTCACGAATAAAGACTAAATATTGTTGTTTAATTCAATCATAAAACCCATAGCCTTAGAATTCCATCAATGTTTCACTGTGGAATATGTAATCTTTATTCGTGAAGATATATTTTAGAGATTCGTTCAGTTTAGAAACCGATTTCAGACTAAACGGATCTCTAAAATATTTCTTCACGAATAAAGACTAAATATTATATAGTTAAATATTGTTGTTTACTTCAATCATACAACCTATACTACAATTTCAATAATTGCTTCAACTGCAAAATTTAAAACTAATGTCAATATTTTTGTTTTATAAAAAATCAATTTCATCGTAGATCTTGTCTATTGGATCGAGAAGTATTACTTCTAAAAAATGTATTCTTTAACGCTAGAACTACCGACAATTAAGAAAAATCGTCAGGGGGTAGGTGCTGAAATTTTTCAACGAAATTAAAAAATTTGAAATCATTCTGAAAAAATTATTTTTGGTTGCTGAGGTTAATTACAATCATTTTTGGTGAAGAATATGTAGAAATTCCAGGAATATTCGAAAAGTTGTTCCTTAACATTGCAAAGTGGGAAAACTCCCATAAAAATGTTTCAATTTTCAAACGACCATAACTCGTACAATAGTGAATATATTTCAATGAAATTTATTTCCGAAGTAGAGCTCATAGATACCTACAAAAAAGCATTAGACAACATTTCCCTACAGCGTCAAACAAATTTCTTAAAAATCAAAAACTAGTTTGTAAGAAAAATCGACAGGGGGTAGGTGCTGAAATTTTTCGACTAAATTAAAAAATTTCAAATCAATCTGAAAAAATTATTTTTGGTTGCTGAGGTTAATTACAATCATTTTTGATGAAGAATATGTAGAAATTCTAGGAATATTCGAAAAGTTGCTCCTTAACATTGCAAAGTGGGCAAACTCCCATAAAAATGATTCAATTTTCAAACGACCATAACTCGTACAATAGTGAATATATTTCAATGAAATTTATTTCCAAAGTAGAGCTCATAGATACCTACAAAAAAGCATTAGACAACATTTCCCTACAGCGTGAAACAAATTTCTTAAAAATCAAAAACTAATTTGTAAGAAAAATCGACAGGGGGTAGGTGCCTCAGTTTTTCGACGAAATTAAAAAATTTCAAATCATTCTGAAAAAATTATTTCTGGTTGCTGAGGTTAATTACAATCATTTTTTGGTGAAGAATATGTAGAAATTCTAGAAATATTCGAAAAGTTGCTCCTTAACATTGCAATGTGGGAAATCTCCCATAAAACTGGTTCAATTTTCAAGCGACCATAACTCGTACAATAGTGAATATATTTCAATGAAATTTATTTCCGAAGTAGAGCTCATAGATACCTACAAAAAAGCATTAGACAACATTTCCCTACAGCGTGAAACAAATTTCTTAAAAATCAAAAACTAATTTGTAAGAAAAATCGACAGGGGGTAGGTGCCTCAGTTTTTCGACGAAATTAAAAAATTTGAAATCATTTTGAAAAAATTATTTTTGATTGCTGAGGTTAATTACAATCATTTTTTGGTGAAGAATATGTAGAAATTCTAGGAATATTCGAAAAGTTGCTCCTTAACATTGCAATGTGGGAAAACTCCCATAAAAATGTTTCAATTTTCAAACGACCATAACTCGTACAATAGTGAATATATTTCAATGAAATTTATTTCCGAAGTAGAGCTCATAGATTCCTACAAAAAAGCATTAGACAACATTTCCCTACAGCGTCAAACAAATTTCTTAAAAATCAAAAACTAGTTTGTAAGAAAAATCGACACGGGGTAGGTGCTGAAATTTTTCGGCTAAATTAAAAAATTTAAAATCAATCTGAAAAAATTATTTCTGGTTGCTGAGGTTAATTACAATCATTTTTTGGTGAAGAATATGTAGAAATTCTAGAAATATTCGAAAAGTTGCTCCTTAACATTGCAATGTGGGAAATCTCCCATAAAAATGGTTCAATTTTCAAACGACCATAACTCGTACAATAGTGAATATATTTCAATGAAATTTATTTCCAAAGTAGAGCTCATAGATACCTACAAAAAAGCATTAGACAACATTTCCCTACAGCGTGAAACAAATTTCTTAAAAATCAAAAACTAATTTGTAAGAAAAATCGACAGGGGGTAGGTGCTGAAATTTTTCGACGAAATTAAAAAATTTAAAATCAATCTGAAAAAATTATTTCTGGTTGCTGAGGTTAATTACAATCATTTTTTGGTGAAGAATATGTAGAAATTCTAGAAATATTCGAAAAGTTGTTCCTTAACATTGCAATGTGGGAAAACTCCCATAAAAATGGTTCAATTTTCAAGCGACCATAACTCGTACAATAGTGAATATATTTCAATGAAATTTATTTCCAAAGTAGAGCTCATGAATACCTACAAAAAAGCATTAGACAACATTTCCCTACAGCGTGAAACAAATTTCTTAAAAATCAAAAACTAATTTGTAAGAAAAATCGACAGGGGGTAGGTGCCTCAATTTTTCGGCTAAATTAAAAAATTTAAAATCAATCTGAAAAAATTATTTCTGGTTGCTGAGGTTAATTACAATCATTTTTAGTGAAGAATATATAGAAATTCCAGGAATATTCGAAAAGTTGCTCCTTAACATTGCAATGTGGGAAAACTCCCATAAAAATGGTTCAATTTTCAAGCGACCATAACTCGTACAATAGTGAATATATTTCAATGAAATTTATTTCCAAAGTAGAGCTCATAGATTCCTACAAAAAAGCATTAGACAACATTTCCCTACAGCGTGAAACAAATTTCTTAAAAATCAAAAACTAATTTGTAAGAAAAATCGACAGGGGGTAGGCTCTGAAATTTTTCGGCTAAATTAAAAAATTTCAAATCAATCTGAAAAAATTATTTCTGGTTGCTGAGGTTAATTATCAACCGAAAAGACGTTTCGATCGTGGTTAGTCATCTTTCGATCGAACAATGGAGGGCAATTTGGGGCTCGCGGGCAGTTGGGTGCCCGAGACAGCCTCCGGCGAGTCTGACGGGACTCCTGAAATGCACGATGTATCGTTCAACACCGTCGAACAAAGTAAACGATAATAACAACTTTCAGAATAACGATTCGACCAGTCGTTTCAAAATCAGTATCACTGGCCAATCAGCGTCAACCGTGCCGATAACGATGCAACTACGGTTTCGCGTATCGCGCGATGGAATCGAAATCCTGCCTATAAATAGTCACGGGCAGAAGCGTGCACGGTCATAATAACAGATCGGGGCCACGGATTTACCGTCGATCCGTATCGTCTATCACGAATATACGGCCATTCTCGATCGCGTCAATAATTAAATAGCGGACGTGCCGACTCTGCGCGCCGTCCACGCGCCTTTCCCTATCTTTATCCAACTCCTGTCGGTTGTTCACCACCGAAGGAAGACGTCGTAAATTCGTTCCGCCGTTTCACAAGTTTACGCGACGAAATGTTACCAAAACCATCCATATCGTCAACAAAATAAAAGTTTTTGTGTCGTTCCGTCTCTTTCCTCGGTTTTTTAAATAAAAGTCGACCAATAAATTTCTCTAGCATCTATTGTATACAATGTAATAGAACACTTTTGAAATTTTCCTATTTTTCAAAATAAATTAAATGTATACAGTCCTTCCTTACGAGAGAAAATCACTAATTTAGCAAGAGTCTAGCACCACTAGTCTAGTGGTGCCACTCTTCGCTTATTTGTAGTTTTCGAAAAAATCACGTTTAAAATTTTAGGCTATTTATAGACATACCTGGATACATCTTAAATATTTTCAAAATATCAGAGATATCTGCTTTACGATATTTTTATTCGTCAAGAAGCTCGCAATGAGTGTATCTAATGGAGGTTCATCTAAGATGATCTACAAGATAGCATACACCAGGTGGTGCTCGGCTCTCGGTAAATTCATGTTTGTTCTTAGTAACAGGGCTTGAACGAAACCGTAAACATTTATAACGTTATTTTGACAACTACCAACTTATAAATTATTTATTTCTTTTTGTTTTAAGCTTCAAAGAACCACCTCAGTAGAGAGCTCTAGTCATCATACGAACATCAGATTCTGAAATGTTCTAAATCTTTTAAGCTTCAAGGAACCTTCTGAATAGAGAGCTCTAGATGTCGTAGGAACATCAGATTCTGAAATGTTCAAAATATTTTAAGAACCTCCTCAGTAGAGAGCTCTAGTCATCATACGAACATCAGATTCTAAAATGTTCTAAATCTTTTAAGCTTCAAAGAACCACCTCAGTAGAGAGTTCTAGTCGTCGTATGAACATCAGATTCTAAATTATTCTAAATCCTTTAAGCTTCAAAGAACCTCAGTAGAAAACTCTAGACGTCATACGAACATCAGATTCTAAAATATTCTAAATCTTTTAAGCTTCAAAGAACCACCTCAGTAGAGAGCTCTAGTCATCATACGAACATCAGATTCTGAAATGTTCTAAATCTTTTAAGCTTCAAGGAACCTTCTGAATAGAGAGCTCTAGACATCGTACGAACATTAGATTCTAAAATGTTGTAAATCTTTTAAGCTACAAAGGACCTCCTTAACACTAGGTTTACGAAATACGACACTTTAACGCATTAAGATTCTAAACCTAACGTTACAGAACTCATAAATATTATTTGTTAGCAATTTATATTGGATTTAATTGATGTAATAATATGAATATACATTCTAATTAAAAGAAAAAGTTTAATGTAACTATTAACAAAGCGAATTACAATAAAAATATGCGCAACGAGTGTCCGTAAACATAGTGTTAATAAAGAGCTCTAAACGTCGTACGAACATCAGATTCCAAAATGTTATAAACATTTTAAACTTCAAAGAACCTCAGTAAAGAACTCTAGACGTCGTACAAACATCAAATTCTAAAATATTCTAAATCTTTTAAGCTTCAAAGAACCACCTCAGTAGAGAGCTCTAGTCATCATACGAACATCAGATTCTGAAATGTTCTAAATCTTTTAAACTTCAAAGAACCTCAGTAGAGGACTCTAGTCATCATACGAACATCAGATTCTGAAATGTTCTAAATCTTTTAAGCTTCAAAGAACCTCCTCAGTAGAGAGCTCTAGTCATCATACGAACATCAGATTCTGAAATGTTATAAATCTTTTAAGCTTCAAGGAACCTTCTGAATAGAGAGCTCTAGACATCGTACGAACATTAGATTCTAAAATGTTCTAAATATTTTAAGCTACAAAGGACCTCCTTAACACTAGGTTTACGAAATACGACACTTTGACGCATTAAGATTCTAAACCTAACGTTACAGAACTCATAAATATTATTTGTTAGCAATTTATATTGGATTTAATTGCTGTAATAATATGAATATACATTCTAATTAAAAGAAAAATTTTAATGTAACTATTAACAAAGCGAATTACAATAAAAATATGCGCAACGAGTGTCCGTAAACATAGTGTTAATAAAGAGCTCTAAACGTTGTACGAACATCAGATTCTAAAATGTTATAAACATTTTAAACTTCAAAGAACCTCAGTAAAGAACTGTAGACGTCATACGAACATCAGATTCTAAACTGTTCTAAATTTTTTAAGCTTCAAAGAACCACCTCAGTAGGGACCTCTGGTCATCATACGAACATCAGATTCTGAAATGTTCTAAATCTTTTAAACTTCAAAGAACCTCAGTAGAGGACTCTAGTCATCATACGAACATCAGATTCTGAAATGTTCTAAATCTTTTAAGCTTCAAAGAACCTCCTCAGTAGAGAGCTCTAGTCATCATACGAACATCAGATTCTGAAATGTTATAAATCTTTTAAGCTTCAAAGAACCTCAGTAGATAACTCTAGACGTCATACGAACATCAGATTCTAAACTGTTCTAAATGTTTTAAGCTTTAAAGAACCACCTCAGTAGAGAGCTCTAGTCATCATACGAACATCAGATTCTGAAATGTTATAAATCATTTAAGCTTCAAAGAACCTCGGTATAGAACTCTAGTCGTCGTATGAACATCAGATTCTAAAGTATTCTAAATCTTTTAAACTTCAAAGAACCTCAGCAAAGAACTCTAGACGTCGTACAAACATCAAATTCTAAAATATTCTAAATTTTTTAAGCTTCAAAGAACCACCTCAGTAGAGAGCTCTGGTCATCATACGAACATCAGATTCTGAAATATTATAAATCTTTTAAGCTTCAAAGAACCTCAGTAGAGGACTCTAGTCATCATACGAACATTAGATTCTGAAATGTTCTAAATCTTTTAAGCTTCAAAGAACCACCTCAGTAGAGAGCTCTAGTCATCATACGAACATCAGATTCTGAAATGTTATAAATCTTTTAAGCTTCAAAGAACCTCCTCGGTAGAGAGCTCTAAACGTAGTATGAACATTAGATTCTAAAATGTTCTAAATCTTTTAAGCTTCAAAGCAAGGCTGCCTCAGTGGAGAGCTCTAGTCATCATACGAACATCAGATTCTGAAATATTCTAAATTTTTTAAGCATCAAAGAACCACCTCAGTAGAGAGCTCTAATCATCATACGAACATCAGATTCTGAAATGTTATAAATCTTTTAAGCTTCAAAGAACCTCAGTAGAGGACTTTAGTCATCATACGAACATTAGATTCTGAAATGTTCTAAATCTTTTAAGCTTCAAAGAACCACCTCAGTAGAGAGCTCTAGTCATCATACGAACATCAGATTCTGAAATGTTATAAATCTTTTCAGCTTCAAAGAACCTCCTCGGTAGAGAGCTCTAGTCATCATACGAACATCAGATTCTGAAATGTTATAAATCTTTTAAGCTTCAAAGAACCTCCTCGGTAGAGAGCTCTAAACGTAGTATGAACATTAGATTCTAAAATGTTCTAAATCTTTTAAGCTTCAAAGAAAAGCTGCCTCAGTGGAGAGCTCTAGTCATCATACGAACATCAGATTCTGAAATATTCTAAACATTTTAAGCTTCAAAGAACCTCCTCAGTAGAGAACTCTAGTCATCATACGAACATCAAATTCTAAAATATTCTAAACATTTTAAGCTTCAAAGAACCTCCTCAGTAGAGAACTCTAGTCATCATACGAACATCAAATTCTGAAATATTCTAAATATTTTAAGCTTCAAAGAACCTCCTCGGTATAGAACTCTAGACGTCGTACGAACATCAGATTCTAAAATTCGCCCGAAGCTGGCAGACACGCCTAGTTATGCCGTATGATGAATGCGCGAAAAAGAGCGCGTGGAACCTCGGACCTGGGCGTTGAAGATCAGTGGCAGATCCCGAAACTGATTTGCCAGCGTTACGCATTCTGTCCGGCCTCCTCTTTTTCGCTGGCGCGTTGCATCTTCGCACCTTTAGCGCCTCTGGGAATGCAAATTATTATTCGTCTCTAGTACGGAGCGACCTCTCGCCTACTGGGAACCGTAACTTATCACGCTTAATTACACGGTATACCATTGAATTATTGCTGTTTTGCAATATTAAAGTGGCGCCAATTAATCGCGAATGCTTGATCTGCTGTCGTTTTTCCCCCGGAAGGTTCATCCTACTTCGCTAGCGTTCGGGTACGCTTATAATAGCGCGTTCTCCGTTTCAACTATATTATACGTGTCGCAGAAAAAAAATTTCAATCGACCCAGGGCAGAACAATGTATTCTACGACAATGTAAAATTGTAGTTTGCAACGACGCTATCAGAAATTGGTTTATTAAATAAAATACTCGGATTCAGATTTCCAATAATCGTTACACTTTATTTTCTACACGTTGGGAGAAACACCCTTTCGCTGTGACTTTTACAAGGGAACTGAACTGCAATCGAACAGAAAAACTGAGAGTTAACGAACTGTGACGTTGGAGACTAATATCTCCCTTGGTTATAAACAGGAAAACGAATCTTACGGGGGAGTATTTATTTATTTACTACGCTGTAACCCCCTACGGGATTATTAGCAAAAGGGGGAAATAACAAAAATAAGTACACGAGACACTGAACGATTTTTCTTTTAATTAGAATATGTATTCATGTCATTGCATCAATCAAATTCAACGTAAGTTGTTAAAAAATAATACTTACGTGTTCTGCAATTTTAAATATGGAATCTGACATCCGTCAAATCGATGGCTTCCGTAAATCTAGCGTTAAGATCCTGCTCTGGATAATTACATTGGCACCTTGTGTCCGGTGCAAGATTCGGAAAAGTGAGACAGCCAGTTGAAAGTGGTTAGAACGTAATCTGTTGGTAAAACAAATAAAATCCCTAGGAAGGGCTTCTCGAGTGAACCAAGGATTTGTAGAAACGCTATAAAAGTGTGGAAAATATTTGGTGCCATTGTGTGAGGCCTGTCTCGCAGACTCATTCTTAGCCTCACTTTTGAATACTTGAAAGTAGTGAAGGGTTACGAGGGAATATACACAGCAAGATATAGCATCCATCAGAATAGGAAACCAACAAGTGAGATTAATTTTTATACTTGGTTTACAGTTGAAAATCCAACAGACACTGTATGGCCCGAGCAAAGGCTATAACTCTGGCACGATCGAGCAATTATCGACTGGGCCTCTTATCAATCTCGCTATAATTCCGTCCAAAATTTTTCATTACCGAGCGTCCATTTTTCTCGTTTCACCAGCATCCTGTCGACTCGATATTCTTTCGCTAGTTGCACGGCGTAGCCAGTGGCGCATAAAGGGTTAAGGGAAGCCAGCGATAGCAGTTAGGACAGTCGAAAAGAGCTCGAAGCACGGAAGATACATAGCGTAATGCCTTCAGCCAACCCATGGACCATTTCTCTTTCGTGGACCGCGTTTCTTTCTCTCGTTAACGTTCGCGCTATCATTCTTTCGTCCGTGGTGTGCATTTAAGCGCCGCCGGTACCGTTGCGCTGATTTCACTAACGAACCCAGCGATTTATATCATCGACCGAACCGCGTCCGCGATAGGCGAACTCAAACTTACCAAAGGTTCATTGTTAAACGGCACCCGGCAGCCACGATGGATCCTTATCGTTTGCATTCACGATCTCGTTGCCCCATGGCTGCTATCGAATGCTTCGATGAAATCTCACGAGCGTGTTCCGAATCGCCACGCTTCGAAATCTGTTTACGAATTGGGCCTTCGACGGACAGCTGGCCGTTATCCAAATAAACTTCGAACGATTGTTTAAATTAAATGTACTCTACGTGGTCAAGAAACAACTTTTTCAATATTGTTAGAATTTCTACATATTCTCCACTAAAATACGCATCGTTTGCCTTTTGAAACATTAAAATCCTTCAATCCGTTCAAAAGCTATGACATTTAAAGATGCGAATCACAGTTTGGAGTGACATTTCTGGCCTGAAATTATATTTTCGGTAAGGGATTTTTTTTCTCGAAAATGGTTAGGATTTCGAGGGTATGTCTAATGACCAAAAATGATTACAATTGATCCTTACAATTTGAAATAATTTTTTCAAAGTGATTAAAAACTTTTCAATTTCACCGAAAAATTTAGGCATCGATTTTCCTTAAAAATTTGTTTTTCATTTTTAGTAATTTTGTTTGACGCCCTACAGAAAAGTTGTCTAATACTTTCTTGTAGATACCCATGAGCTCTACTTCAGAAAAAAGTTTCAACGAAATATATTCACTATTGTAGAAATTATGGCTGTTTGAAATTGAACCATTTTTTGGAAGTTTTTCTCATTTTGCGAGGTCGGGAATCAACTTTTCGAATATTTTTACGATTTGTACATATTCTCTACCAAAATACGCGTAGTTTGCTTTTTTAAACATTAAAATCGTCCAGTCCGTTCAGAAGTTATGACGTTTTAAAGATATACAAGAAATTTTCAAGTGACATTTCTGGCTTGAATTTATATTTTCGGTAAGGAATTTTTTTCTCGAAACTGAGTAGGATTTCGGGGGTATGTCTGTTGACCAAAATTCCTTGCAATTGACCCCTGCAACTAAAAATAATTTTTCCCAGACGATTCGATAGTTTTTTTTTTCACCCAAAACTTTCAGCACTTACCCTCTGTCGATTTTTTTTAAAAATTCGTTTCTCATTTTTACTACATTTGTTTGACGTCCTACGGAAATTTTGTTAACTAATTTTTTGTAGCTATCCATGAACTCTACTTCAGAAAAAAGTTTCAATGAAATATATTCACTAGTGTAGGAGTTATGGCTGTTTGAAGATTGGACCATTTTTATGGGATTTTTTCTCACTTTACGGGGTCAAAGAACAATTTTTTCATTATTGTTAATATTTCTACGTATTTTCCACCAAAATACGCGTCGTTTGCCTCTTGAAACATTAAAATCCTGCTATCCGTTCAGAAGTTATGACGTTTTAAAGTTTCGCATGCAAATTCGGGCAGACATTTCTGGCCAGAAATTATATTTTCAGTAAGGAATTTTTTTTCTCGAAAATGGTTAGGATTTCGGGGTTATGTCTATTGACCAAAAATGATTGTAATTGACCCACGCATCCGAAAATAATTTTTTTCTGAATGATTTGAAATTTTTCAATTTTGCCGAAAAATTTCATCAGCTTACTCCCTTCGATTTTTCTTAAAAATTCGTTTTTTATTTTTAATACATTTGTTTGTCGCTGTACGGAAATGTTGTTAAATACTTTTTTGTAGCTATCCATGAACTCTACTTCAAAAAAAAGTTTCATTGAAATATATTCACTAGTGTAGGAGTTATGGCTGTTTGAAGATTGGACCAGTTTTAGGGGGGTTTTCTCATTTCACGGAGTCAAAGAACAACTTTTTCATTACTGTTAATATTTCTACATATTCTCCACCAAAATACGCGTCGTTTGTCTTTTGAAACATTAAAATCCTTCTATCCGTTCAGAAGTTATGACGTTTTAAAGATGCGAATCACAGTTTGGAGTGACATTTCTGGCCTGAAATTATATTTTCGATAAGGGATTTTTTTTCTCGAAAATGGTTAAGATTTCGAGGGTATGTCTAATGACCAAAAATGATTACAATTGACCCCCACATCCGAAAATAATTTTTCCAGAATGATTTGAAATATTTTAATTTCGCCGAAAAAATTTCTGATCGGTATGAAACTTGAAACGTTAATAACTTTTTAACGAACCCTCAATCAACAAATTGGTATTCTTCATCTTCGTCTTATTTTAGCCTCTAGAATCTAGGGTGGCTGGACACCCTGTATATGTGTTCATTGATAGCAAAAAGTTTATTGCAAAATCTCGCATGCGTCGTTCGATTTCAACAAATTTCTCTCGTAAGGAATGGGGGTACAAATACTTATAGGATTCACTGTATCACTGTTCCACGAAGCATCGATGATCCGTGAATTGTTTTTAGCGAACGAATCCGTAGCTGGAGGCTAATTAAAAAATGACGAACAATAACTGACATTACCCTGGTAATTTCAACGGTTCGAGGGTCGCGCACCGTTCATGAACGACCATTACATCCGCCGAGATTACGGTCGGACAACATCGACGTGTCGATGAACGCGATAATAATAGGGTCAGTGTACTTAAAGAAAGGGGCCGGTTCTTCCAGACGTTCTGTTCGTTCGATCGGATCGCGGTCGGGACTTTTGCGGCTCGATGACTGTTTTACGCTGCCCGCGGACACGAGGAATGTCGCGTCGCGCGAGGTTTCGATTCCATGAAGACATATCCGCGCGCGCACACGTGGCTACACGCGCGCCGGGGCCCGACCGGGGCCCGACGATACGTCACCGCGCACCCACATTCATTGTGCGTCACGGCGATTTCTCATTGTAGGTGGAGGAGGCACGGCACGAGTTATTGACTCGTTTGATGCTGGGTTACGCCCCGACCTACCTTAACTCTGACTTACTATCTTGCCACGGAGCCCCTCGACCCACGATCGGGGGCGTTCGCGGACACCGTAACGATCCTTTCGATTTCTTCAGGGATACCTTACGGGCCCTGGAAAATTCTGCGCTCGTCTCTCAGGAATCCGTGAAACGGTTTTTGCGTCGCCACCAGTGTTCGAAAACGGCCATTTAGTCGCGAAAAATTATACAGGGGTAGCTGAGACGATTCTGAACAATTTCCTTTGCAAAAATGCTTCGTTTTTGAATTATTAACGAAAAACACTGACGTATAGTACAGTGCTGGATATCAGTATCGACACAGCATGTTTGTTGCGACACAAATGCTTATTACTTCTTGCTACTTTTTTAACACGTCCACTGCCACATCGAAACTATTGTAATGTTCTACAAAAGTAAAATTTTGATTTTAGACCATTGTAAGCTACATAATCTAAAATTTGTTTCAGTATTTATTTTCGTAACCTTGTTAAAGTTCACGGATTCCATTCAAATTTATTTCCCTCGACATCTTAACTCGAGAATTAATTTTTCTAGTATCACAATGGTAAATCCTGTCACCCATATGTGGGTGACGTGGCCAGTCGAAGTGTTAATAGTATAACTTCAAAGTTAGCGACCCCTATGCTTATTATTCCTATTTTTTGTTATTTGTTTCATTATTTACATGTTCTTTGAATATGTAGAGATAATTGTGTTTTTATTTCTATCGCCACGCATGGAAGAAAAACATCTTCGCATACTTACGTCGCTATTAAAGTAAATATAAGTATGCAGCATATAATAATGAATATGACAACTTCATATTAATGTTTATTTCATGGCAATTTGTTAAAAATTCTGTTATAACAATGAAATGTAGTTGGTACGACATAGTACTGAATGAAAATCTAAATTTTTTTGATCTCGTGACTTAAGGGAGTATTGCTGTCTAGGCTGTCATTTCTTCGGCCTTTGTGATTTTTTTTTTAACGACAGGTAGGTTGTTTTGTAGTGAAATTTTGCAGATATATTTATTTGTCTTATAGGTATGTATAGTATTTTTTTCATAAAAAAATATTAAAAATTGCGAGAGTTATAGCTTCTTGTTTAAAAAAACGCATTTAAACTGGCTTACATGATATTTCAAGATCTAGCAAACCGATTTACTTAGTTAGCGAATCTTATTCATATTATTCCTATTTTCTATTATTTTTTTCATTATTTACATGTTCTTTGAATATGTAGGGATAATTGTGTTTTTATTTCTATCGCCACGCATGGAAGAAAAACATCTTCGCATACTTACGTCGCTATTAAAGTAAATATAAGTATGCAGCATATAATAATGAATATGACAACTTCATATTAATGTTTATTTCATGGCAATTTGTTAAAAATTCTGTTATGACAATGAAATGTAGTTGGTACGACATAGTACTGAATGAAAATCTAAATTTTTTTGATCTCGTGACTTAAGGGAGTATTGCTGTCTAGGCTGTCATTTCTTCGGCCTTTGTGATTTTTTTTTTAACGACAGGTAGGTTGTTTTGTAGTGAAATTTTGCAGATGTATTTATTTATCTTATAGGAATGTATAGCATTTTTTTCATCAAAAAATATTAAAAATTGCGAGAGTTATAGCTTCTTATTTAGAAAAACGCATTTAAACTGGCTTACATGATATTTCAAGATCTAGCAAACCGATTTACTTAGCGAATCTTATTCATATTATTCCTATTTTCTATTATTTTTTTCATTATTTACATACATTATATAATTCAAAATGTTACGCAGCAGTGAAACTTTCATGGCAAATACATTTCGTATTTTTCTTTAAGTAATGTAATTTTTATTTGACATAAAATGATATAAAAATTATTAAGCAAAGTTAATGTTAACAGTGTTAATCGTTCGTAAACTTATCGTAAACATTTCGTATTTTTCTTTAAGTAATGTAATTTTTATTTGACATAAAATGATATAAAAATTATTAAGCAAAATTGATGTTAACAGTGTTAATAATCGTTTGTAAACTTCTTGTTAGGAAATGAATTTATAATCCGTGCCGCGTAATAATATTAAGTGAAGTAATTTCATTAGTAACCAAAGTGGTATTGATAATTGATTGTCTCTGATTTTATTTGAATTTGGATTAATATATATAATATTTATTTAACTCTAAAACTTCTTTTTAAGAACTTATGGCGATAGAAGAAGTGATATTGTCATAAAAACACAATTATCTCTACATATCCGAAGAACATTGAAAATTAATGAAAAAATATCGTGATAGATTTAATTTTATATAAAACGTACGACACTATAAATTATTTTTTTTTATCGAGGAACTAGAAAAAACAATAACACAAAGAGCCAGAAGTACTGATAGAAGGCCAATTAAATTGGTAAAACCGATAAAATTGGACAATTTCACGGATCGTGGAACATTTTATCTTTCGTTTGATCGCGGCCACGCGAGAGGAGCTTGAGAAATCGTCACTATGGAGGCATATCCGGCAGAAGCCAATGGGTCCTTTCTTTGCAATTCGCTCACCACCGCGAATCCTCTTCTACGAATCGTTTGGTCGATCCAAAAGAGAGGAGGGACTGGATTCTATGGCTATTCTCGTGCGCCTCTTATTTTACGGCGCTCTGTGCAAATTGCCCAAGGATTAGAATCGCGAGCATGGGCTGCGTGCTGCGGGCCCTGGAGCGATGAATTATTGTCTCGTGCCTCACGCAGCCACGCTTCACGTTATGCAGCCGTACGAGCATCCTCGAAACCGCCAAATAGCGAAAAATAATATCGCTAGCTGCCGGTCAAGAAAATAACTGGATCCTCCTCCGAAGGAATATACCTATCGTAGGTAGGGGTAGGTGCCTTAATTTTTCGGTGAAAAAAGAATTTCAAATCGTTTTGGAAAAATTATCTTCGGTTACGGGGGTCAATTACAATCATTTTTGGTGAACAGACATACCCTCGAAATCCTACCCAGTTTTGAGAAAAAAATTCCTTAGCAAAAATCTGATGTGAATGATTCTTTGAAATTTTATGCGAATCTTTAAAATGTCATAACTCCTGAACGGATTTGACAATTTTGATGTTTAACAAAGCAAACAACGCGTATTTTGATGGAGAATATGTAGAAATCGCAAAAATAATTGAAAAGTTGATCCTTGACCCCGCAAAATGAGAAAACCCCCATAAAAATGGTCCAATTTTCAAACAGCCATAACTCTTACAATAGTGAATATATTTCAATGAAACTTTTTTCTGAAGTAGACCTCGTGGATACCTACAAAAAAGTATTAAACAACTTTTCTATCGGGCGTCAAATAAAATTATCAAAAATAAATAACGAATTTTTAAGAAAAATCGTCAGGTTGTAGATGCCTAAAACTTTCGGCGAAATTAAAAAGTATCAAATCACTCTGAAAAAATTATTTCCAGTTGCGGGGGTCAATTACAATCATTTTTGGTCAATAGACATACCCTTGTAATCTTAACAATTTTCGAAAAAAAAATTCCTTAGCGAAAATCTGATGTGAAGCTAAAATGCTTCTTTGAAATTTCCTACGAATCTTTAAAATGTCATAACTCCTGAACGGATTTCACAATTTTGATGTTTAAAAAAGCAAACTACGCGTATTTTGATGGAGAATATGTAGAAATTGCAAAAGTATTCGAAAAGTTGGCCCTTGACCCCAAAAAATGAGAAAAACCCAATAAAAATGGTCCAATTTTCAAACGGCCATAACTACTGCAATAGTGAATATATTTCAACGAAACTTTTTTCTGAAGTAGAGCTCATGGGTACCTACAGAAAAGTATTAGACAACTTTTCTATAGGGCGTCAAATAAAATTATCAAAAATAAATAACGAATTTTTAAGAAAAATCGATTAAGAGGGTAAGTACCAAAATTTTTCGTCGAAAAAAAGAATTTCAAATCTTTTTGGAAAAATTATCTTCGGTTGTGGGGGTCAATTACAATCATTTTTGGTGAATAGACATACCCCTGAAATCCTACCCAGTTTCGAGAAAAAAATTTCTTAGCGAAAATCTGATGTGAAGCCAAAATGATTCTTTGAAATTTTATGCGAATCTTTAAAATGTCATAACTCCTGAACGAATTGGACGATTTTAATTTTTAAAAAGGCAAACAACGCAAATTTTTGTGGAGAATATATAGAAATCGCAAAAATAATTGAAAAGTTGATCCTTGTCCCCGCAAAATGAGAAAAACCCCATAAAAAAAGTCCAATATTCAAACAACCATAACTCCTTCAATAGTGAATATATTTCAATGAAACTTTTTTCTGAATTAGAACTCGTGGTTACTTAAAAAAAAATATTAAACAACTTTTCTATAGAATGTCAAACAAATTTATTAAAAATGATAAACAAATTTTTAAGAAAAATCGACAAGGGTGCTTAAATTTTTCGGCGAAAGAAAAATTTTAAATCGGTCTGAAAAAATTATTTTCGGTTGCGGGGATTAATTACAGTCATTTTTGGTGAATACACAAACCCCCAAAATCCTGCGCATTTTCGAGAAAAAAATTCAGTACGGTCAGAACTTTAAACTTAATAACTTCTTAACGAAGCCTCCATCAAGAAATTGATATTCTTGATTTTCGTCTTATCTTAGCCTCTAGAGTCTCCCATTAAAATTTTTCCCCATAACGGCCGAACACCCTGTATATTATGTATTTATTTTCCAATACGACTATTTTTAACGATTTTACCGTCCATTTCCATTGCCAACCCAGGTGCACGATTTTGTGAGCAACTAGATGCGTGAACGATATGCAAAGGAGTAAAAATGGACGCAAAGGACACGGATGCGCCTCGTCCACGGCCACGGTTACTTTGTAGTCGTGTTTTGGCACGATACGAAATACTTCCAGGGAAAAAGAATTCCGTGAAATGAACCCTTTGATGGCTGAAACGAGATTCTTCGGCGGCGGGTCGCGTTAATGGTCCCCGGTGGACCATCGAGCGAGCGTTTATCCGTGCCGAGGAAAATTCCTAGAGCGGTCAAAAGCCCAGAAATTGTGGTGAAACGTGTTGGCGACGCCTACGGGGAGACGGAGTAAACCGTTCTTAATAAACGGCCCTGAGCTATCACGAAAACGGTCCAACGTGGTCCGCGGGCGAGGACCTTCGAACCTGCGCATCTTCCTCGTATCCGTCGCGAATGCCCTTTTCGAACGACGCTTCTTCGGGCCGTCTACGCGCTCCGGGGGTATTTCGTTCGACAGAAAAAGAAAAAAGGAAAACGAGTAAACGTCGACGATACCTTTCGAGAAGGAATAGCAGAAGGTTCGCGAAATGTCGTTGCACCGAACCGAGACGGCGATTTAATTGACGGTGCTGTGCACACCGTAGGATAAACCAGCGTAACAACTTAATGGGGGTCCCTCCCACCCACGAGACCTGCCCCCGAGCCGATCGTCGCGAGAAGCGTGCCCGACGATCGGCTTTGATCTTCGCCCTTTATAAGGCAAAACCGTACGAGGCCGGAGAATTAATTTCAGACTCATTTCGACAGTTATTCTCCCAAGTTATGCGACCCGGCGTTTAACACCTTCAAGATCATCGACACGAAATAACTTTCTTCCTGTTCTCCGCTACAGTTAAACGTCCAGCGAGCCTGACACCCACTTCCACGTACGGTTCGTTTGTTTTAGGGGCGCGTAAGCGCGCTTTCTCGCTGCCAATTTTAATAGGGTCTCTTGCCCTAATATGGAATACTTTTTTTTATACGCATGTTTCAGAGCTTGCAGAACATTTCTAAAAACTTAAATAGTATGAATTTGTAGGAAATTTTGTGCTCTTTTAACTGACAGCAGTCAAATTTTAACTAAAATAACGGTTCAGGAAATGGTTATTTTTATTACTGAGGCCCTCTAAATTATATTGTATAATTTAGTGCAAGCCTACAGTTCTTCATTAAAATCAAAGTTAAAACGGCTACTACCACAGTGGATGTACACGCAAGATGTAAATCATCAAAATTTGCAAAACCATAAGAGGCAATTTTAAAATCTTACATACCAATGGATTTGGAATGAAATGCTCGTCATTTTTGGTCGTTATGAAAATTTCAATAAAATGAAAAATTAAGTTAATAAATTTTTTTTCGTTATAAACAAATTGTATTTTGTTAAAGTTTTTAACACCATGTTATTGTACATAAGAAACCATTAACCTCGCTCATTAACAATTTTTTCGTACGTCTTTCCGTTTTCGAGATAGCCGTTTCGAGCCAAAACTTCAAGGGGTGGTTTCACCCCTTAAATTCGAGTTACCGCAGCTAAAAAAAATACATGTCGATTATTTTTGACTGCTTTATAAGTGTACGAAGTTTCATCAAAATCGAAGCCGGACCGTTCGCGAAGTTTCCTTGTGAGTACTACTAAAGGTTTTTTTGTATTGTTGTTATGTATCAAATAAAGAAACATTATAGTATACAGGGTGTTCGGTCACTCCTGGGCCTTCAACGGACAGCTGGCCGTTATCCAAATAAACTTCGAACGATTGTTTAAATTAAATGTACTCTACGTGGTCAAGAAACAACTTTTTCAATATTGTTAGAATTTCTACATATTCTCCACTAAAATACGCATCGTTTGCCTTTTGAAACATTAAAATCCTTCAATCCGTTCAAAAGCTATGACATTTAAAGATGCGAATCACAGTTTGGAGTGACATTTCTGGCCTGAAATTATATTTTCGGTAAGGGATTTTTTTTCTCGAAAATGGTTAGGATTTCGAGGGTATGTCTAATGACCAAAAATGATTACAATTGATCCTTACAATTTGAAATAATTTTTTCAAAGTGATTAAAAACTTTTCAATTTCACCGAAAAATTTAGGCATCGATTTTCCTTAAAAATTTGTTTTTCATTTTTAGTAATTTTGTTTGACGCCTTACAGAAAAGTTGTCTAATACTTTCTTGTAGATACCCATGAGCTCTACTTCAGAAAAAAGTTTCAACGAAATATATTCACTATTGTAGAAATTATGGCTGTTTGAAATTGAACCATTTTTTGGAGGTTTTTCTCATTTTGCGAGGTCGGGAATCAACTTTTCGAATATTTTTACGATTTGTACATATTCTCTACCAAAATACGCGTAGTTTGCTTTTTTAAACATTAAAATCGTCCAGTCCGTTCAGAAGTTATGACGTTTTAAAGATATACAAGAAATTTTCAAGTGACATTTCTGGCTTGAATTTATATTTTCGGTAAGGAATTTTTTTCTCGAAACTGAGTAGGATTTCGGGGGTATGTCTGTTGACCAAAATTCCTTGCAATTGACCCCTGCAACTAAAAATAATTTTTCCCAGACGATTCGATAGTCTTTTTTTTCACTCAAAACTTTCAGCACTTACCCTCTGTCGATTTTTCTTAAAAATTCGTTTCTCATTTTTACTACATTTGTTTGACGTCCTACGGAAAAGTTGTCTAATACTTTCTTGTAGATACCCATGAGCTCTACTTCAGAAAAAAGTTTCAACGAAATATATTCACTATTGTAGAAATTATGGCTGTTTGAAAATTGGACCATTTTTTGGGAGTTTTTCTCATTTTGCGAGGTTAAGAATCAACTTTTCGGATATTTTTGCGATTTGTATACATTCTCCATCAAAATACGCGTCGTTTGCTTTCTAAAACATTAAAATCGTTCAATCCGTTCAGAAGTTATGGAACAAATTGTATTTTGTTAAAGTTTTTAACACCATGTTATTGTACATAAGAAACCATTAACCTCGCCCATTAACAATTTTTTCGTACGTCTTTCCGTTTTCGAGATAGCCGTTTCGAGCCAAAACTTCAAGGGGTGGTTTCACCCCTTAAACTCGAGTTAGTTTGGCTGCTTTATAAGTATACGAAGTTTCATCGAAATCGAAGCCGGACCGTTCGCGAACGTTCCTTGTTAGTCTCGGTATTCCAGGGTTAATATTAATTTTCGAGTAATATAAATGAGTTACGCGGATGTCCTGGCCATTCGACCAGGCGGGGGTGAGGTCTCCGTGAAATCCGACAATTACTAATTCACTGGTCCTCGTACGAGATATCCCGATAAATCTCGCATTATCCTCGGTCTATTGCCCCGCGCGAGTGCCGTTTAATAGACGGGAACGTTTACGTATGTGTGACCATGCGCACACAGGGTGTTTCGCGAAAATTCATCGTCGATTCTTCGACAAACCCATCGCGACCCATTGTCGCTGTTTCGTTCGGCGAACTCGCTTTCGCGCAACGTTTGGAACAATTTTCCGTGAAAATGGAGAACACCAGGAACCAGGATCGACAATGGCCACGACGCAATGGAACGTTCGCGCCTGTGAAAATATATTTCGACGGGGGCACCGTGTATGCGCGTGTATGCACGCGCGCGTCAAGATCTATGCGGAAATGCTTAACTTATGAACTCATCCCGCGGATTGCCGGCGATATACCATGGAACCACGTGCGGCAACCTGAATAGAAACGTCTTTGGACCGAGTCACGCGGATTCCCGCGTTGGAACTCTTCGTTTCCTGGATCATTGCCAAGGTGAAAACATCAGTACGTCACAGTCACAGCGCCGGGGATGATTAATGATCGTTCGACAGCGCGGAGGATCGACGCACGGAGGAGAGGCTTCTCTCGCGTCGCGACTAAACGAACCTCCGCGCTGAAAGTAATGAGGCGCTGCTACCGATTGGTACCGCAAACAGAACTGTACTGGGAATTATAGTTCGGCGACCCGATCGCTCACACCTGACATCCTTGAATTTTTACACGTACATGTAAGTCTCCTAAATGACACTCACTGTGTCTCGTAAACTATTTTTGTTGGAAAACATAGTTTTACGATTGTTCAAAGTGACCGCCATGAGTGGGAACAACATAGAATATACAGGGTGTTCGGTCACCCCTGGGAAAAACTTTATTGGGGGATTCTAGAGGCCAAAATAAGACGAAAATCAAGAATACCAAATTCTTGATTGAGGCTTCGTTAGAAAGTTATTACCAATTAAATGAAAAAGTTTCAAATCGTTCTGGAAAAATTATTTTCGGTTAAGGGGGTTAATTATAATCGTTCTTGGTCAATAGACATACCCTCGAAAGCCTAACCATATTCGAGAAAAAAATTCGAGTAGGTATTGAAAATTTTAGACGAAATTAAAAAATTTCAAATCATACTAAAAAAATTGTATTTAGTTACAGTGGGCAATTACAATCATTTTTAGTCATTATACATACCCTCGAAATCGTACGCATTTTCAAGAAAAAAAATTGTTTGCCGAAAAATATAATTTCTGGCCAGAAATGTCTTCCCGAATTTTCATGCGAATCTTTAAAACGTCATAACTTTTGAACGGATTGGACGATTTTAATGTTTAAAAAAGCAAACTACGCGTATTTTGATGGAGAATATGTAGAAATTCTAAGAATGTTCGAAAAGTTGTTCCTTGACTCCGTAAAATGTGAAAATCCCCATAAAAATGGTCCAATTTTCAAACAGCCATAACTCCTACAATAATGAATATATTTAAATGAAACTTTTTTCTGAAGTAGAGCTCATGGGTACCTACAAAAAAGTATTACACAACTTTTCTGTAGGGCGTCAAACAAAATTACTAAAAATAAAAAACGAATTTTTAAGAAAAATCGATAGGGTAGCTACTGAAATTTTTCGGCGAAAGAAAAAATTTTCAAAACATTCTGAAAAAATTATTTTTGGTTGCGGGGCTCAATTACAATCATTTTTGGTGAATACATACACCCCTGAAATCCTAGCCACTTTCGAGAAAAAAATTCGAATAGGTAGACAAATTTTTTAACGAAAAAAAAATTTCAAATCGTTCTGGAAAAATTATTTTCGATTGCGGGGATCAATTAGAATAATTTTTGGTCGATAGACATACCCCCGAAATCCCACCCACTTTCGAGAAAAAAATTCGAGTAGGTACTGAAATTTTTCGACGAAATTAAAAAATTTCAAATCATACTAAAAAAATTATATTTAGTTACAGTGGGCAATTACAATCATTTTTGGTCATTATACATACCCCCGAAAACGTACGCATTTTCAGGAAAAAAAATTGTTTGCCGAAAATATAATTTCTAGCCAGAAATGTCTGCCCGAATTTTCATGCGAATCTTTAAAACGTCATAACTTCTGAACGGAGTTGACAATTTTGATGTTTAAAAAAGCAAACTACGCGTATTTTGATGGAGAATATGTAGAAATTCTAAGAATGTAAGAAAAGTTGTTCCTTGACTCCGTAAAATGTGAAAATCCCCATAAAAATGGTCCAATTTTCAAACGGCCATAACTCCTACAATAATGAATATATTTAAATGAAACTTTTTTCTGAAGTAGAGCTCATGGGTACCTACAAAAAAGTATTACACAACTTTTCTGTAGGGCGTCAAACAAAATTACTAAATTAAAAAACGAATTTTTAAGAAAAATCGATAGGGGGTACTGAAATTTTTCGGCGAAAGAAAATATTTTCAAAACATTCTGAAAAAATTATTTTTGGTTGCGGGGCTCAATTACAATCATTTTTGGTGAATACATACACCCCTGAAATCCTAGCCACTTTCGAGAAAAAAATTCGAATAGGTAGACAAATTTTTCAACAAAAAAAAAAAATTTCAAATCGTTCTGGAAAAATTATTTTCGATTGCGGGGGTCAATTAGAATAATTTTTGGTCGATAGACATACCCCCGAAATCCCACCCACTTTCGAGAAAAAAATTCGAGTAGGTACTGAAATTTTTCGACGAAATTAAAAAATTTCAAATCATACTAAAAAAATTATATTTAGTTACAGTGGGCAGTTACAATCATTTTTGGTCATTATACATACCCCCGAAATCCTAAGCACTTTCGAGAAAAAAATTGCTTACCAAAAATCTAATTTCTGGCCAGAAATGTCTCTGAATTTTCATGCGAATCTTTAAAACGTCATAACTTCTGAACGGATTGGACGATTTTAATGTTTTAGAAAGCAAACGACGCGTATTTTGATGGAGAATGTATACAAATCGCAAAAATATCCGAAAAGTTGATTCTTGACCTCGCAAAATGAGAAAAACCCTCAAAAAATGGTCCAATTTTCAAACAGCCATAATTTCTACAATAGTGAATATATTTAAATGAAACTTGTTTCTAAAGTAGAGCTCATAGGTACCTACAAAAAAGTATTAGACTACTTTTCTGTAGGGCGTCAAATAAAATTATTAAAAATGAAAAACGAATTTTTAAGAAAAATCGATAGGGGGTAGCTGCTGAAATTTTTCGGCGAAAGAAAAAATTTTTAAATCATTCTGAAAAAATTATTTTCAGTTGCGGGGGTCAATTACAAGCACTTTTAGTGAGTAGACATACCCTCGAAATCCTACTCAGTTTCGAGAAAAAAATTCGAGTAAGTGCTGAAAGTTTTGGGTGAAAAAAAAGAATTTCGAATCGTCTTGGAAAAATTATTTTTAGTTGCAAGGATCAATTACAAGCATTTATGGTGAATAGACATACCCCCGAAATTTTACTCAGTTTCGAGAAAAAAATTTCTTACCAAAATTAAAATTTCTCATAAATGCGCAAAATGTATTATAATATATATAATAAACTAGCATTTAGGGACTAATTCGTGCCTCGCATATCTTGGATAACAGTAAATAATCGAAACAAAAAGTCATAAGGAGCTGTACTCATTTTTTTTCATCTTACCCGATTAATAAATTGATACTCGTCAATCATCGTGTTAGTTTTTATATAAAATTTCTGACGATACGCCTGTAGGGTATTATTCAGTTTCGGTTTAACGATCGAAGCACCGACATCGATATTTTTCGATCGAGACTCGACGAACGGTTTCGTAATCCGCATGAAGAAATTAATTCTATGAATTTCGGTTTCGTTCGTTTGCGCACTGCTCTTCGCTGTAAACTCCTTCGCGAAAGATACACGAATAAAGAGTTCTCTAACAATCACGGTAATTACAGCGGTGAGTTATTATTCAATCTGTGGTTGATTGTTCGTTGAAAATAATTGACGACGGTAGTACTACGATATTCTTTGAAAGCAACCGTGTTCAAGGTCCCGTAAATTTCTCCGATCACCGTGCATCTAGCTGACTGTGCAAAATGTTCTTGATCGTCCCAATATTTCGTGCTAGAAATTAATTATTTTTACCTTACGCGATCTAATTTATTCGGAAACTTCAAATAAATGTTACTTTTATATTTACAAATACTTATAAATGGTACTCTTCATACTTTTGTGTTGTTCAATTATAAGATTAGTACAATTCCCTTTATAAATTTGAAAAAAGTACGATAAAATAATAGTTGTATAATACAATTATAGTTGATAATATTTCTATTCATAAGGTCATAGGTCATCTTGGATTCAATCGTGAACGTCCAACTGTCGCTATTAGGAGGTTAAATTGAAACTTTTTCATTTAATTGTTAATAACTTTCTAACGAAGCCTCTATCATCAAATTGGTATTCTTGATCTTCGTCTTATTTTGGCCCCCAAGATTCCCGCGTTAAAATTTTTCCCAGGGGTGGCCGAACACCCTGTATTATAAGCAAGACTCGAGTAAGACCTTTACCTGTTACGATACCTCTAAAAATGGCTTTCTAAAAATGGCGACACTAATTAAAATATTTCTTCGTACGGCCCCGAAATGCTCGTATTTCTGTCAATTCATTTGTTTCGGGGGCTCAAATGTGTAAACTTTGACACCCACTCGAGTTTACGGTCCTCGCTATATTTTGGCCCGGACTGTAACTGTTAGCTGATTCGACGGTGGATCTGGATCGTAAGTTGGCGACGCATGTACGTAATTTCAGGAGCCGTCGTTCGCGGCAGAGGTCAGTCGTTAACGCGTCACGAAAAGATGGACGAGCCACTGCCGGTGTCCGCGGGCGCACAATGCCATATTAATGGCTGTCGGTAGCGGTGATAAATTCCTAGGTCGAATCCGCTCTCCCGCAAAAGCGTTCTTCTTCGGCTTGGTTCGTTGCTCGCCGCATTCTCGTTCTCTCTTTCCCTCGGGACGGGCAGCTTGAAATGGCGACAATGAGCGGGAATAAGTCAACTCGAGAATCGGTGAACGGGTCCGGATAAAGGAGAGGGGACGGGATGGAAGACGAAGAATGTTCATTATTGAACGAGGAGGGGGAGTAGAACCTCCTGTTCTTCTCTGCAGTCTTGTTTCCTCTTCGAACCGATTGTTCAAGCGATCGCTGTCTCGTCGATCGGAGCAATTATGTTTTACCGAGTTTTGTTTAGTCTTCGGGTTTCGGCGTTCGCGAATTCCACTTCCCTTTCTTTTCTGGGCTCGAAAACGTTCTATTGGAAATAGGTGAAAAAGCAGTGGTCTTTAACACTAGGTTTACGGACGTTGCGCATATTTTTATTATAATTCGCTACGTTGACAGTTGCATTGAAATGCAGTTTTTTCTTTTAATTAGAGTATACATCCATATCGTTACGTCAATTCAATTCAACATAAATTGCTAACAAATAATATTTATGAGTCCTATAACGTTAAGTTTAGGACAATAGAGTTTTGAAATAAACGTGAAAATAATGGATTTCTTTCTCACCAACCTAATATTTTCAACTACAGCGACTGATCGAACTCAAGCGTCGATTAGGATATGTGATGCAGTTCGTATAAACTCCCAAATTCATAGCTGAACTTTGTATGAAGATTCACTCTTAGAATACGAGCCCCATTAACTATTAATTCACGCATGCAATTTACACTATTAGATTAATTCTTACCCTGGACTAAATTTACTTTTCAATACTTTACCATCGCGTCAAAGTTTTACTTGATAGACGAAATATTAAAATTTTATTGAGTCATCAATATCTGAAAAATTTTCCTCCTATAATTCTGTATATTCGTGAAAATAATGGATTTCTTTTCCACCAACCTAATATTTTCAACTACAGCGACTGATCGAACTCAAGCGTCGATGAGGGTACGTGATGCAGTTCGTCTAAACTCCCAAAATCTTAGCTGGACCTTGTATGAAGATTCGCTCTTAGAATACGAGCCCCATTAACTATTAATTCACGCATGCAATTTACACTATTAGATTAATTCTTACCCTGGACTAAATTCACTTTTCAATACTTTACCATCGCGTCAAAATCTTACTTGATGGACGAAATATTAAAATTTTATTGAGTCATCAATATCTGAAAGATTTTCCTCCTATAATTCTGTATATTCGTGAAAATAATGGATTTCTTTCTCACCAACCTAATATTTTCAACTACAGCGACTGATCGAACTCAAGTGTCGATGAGGGTACGTGATGCAGTTCGTCTAAACTCCCAAACTCTTATCCGAACCTTGTATGAAGATTCGCTAGAATACGAACCTCATTAACTATTAATTCACGCATGCAATTTACACTATTAGATTAATTCTTACCCTGGACTAAATTTACTTTTCAATACTTTACCATCGCGTCAAAATCTTACTTGATGGACGAAATATTAAAATTTTATTGAGTCATCAATATCTAAAAAATTTTCCTCCTATAATTCTGCATATTCGTGAAAATAATGGATTTCTTTTTCACCAACCTAATATTTTCAACTACAGCGACTGATTGAACTCAAGCGTCGATGAGGGTACGTGATACAGTTCGTATAAACTCCCAAACTCTTATCCGGACCTTGTATGAAGATTCGCTACAAAACGAGCCCCATTAACTATTAATTCACGCATGCAATTTACACTATTAGATTAATTCTTACCCTGGACTAAATTCACTTTTCAATACTTTACCATCGCGTCAAAATCTTACTTGATAAACAAAATATTAAAATTTTATTGAGTCATTAATATCTGAAAAATTTTCCTCCTATAATTCTGCATATTCGTGAACATAATGACTAGATCAACAAGTGTGTAAAGGCCTCGTTGTTCATAGCCCTCACTCGCTGTATCTAGATTCGTGAATCAACTCGTGTCTCGAAGAGCTGAAAGATAAAATAACGAGGACGAAGTTGCTGACCAGCTATGGTTGAAAGAAATGAGCAGGAAATATAGCGGGGCTTAAGTTAATTGCCGCTTCTAGTTCTTCATCCTGAGATCGATGCTAGTTAACCCTCTACTATCGGGCATTCGATGTTCCTTGTTTCGTCCCGAGCACCCTCTCTTTTTCTCTCGCGACGGACAAGATTACGCTTAAGCATTCGCACGACCTTCATCTTGCGTACTTGCGCGTATCTCGTGTGTGCGGAATCGCGACAGATCTGCTGAGAACTCGCGGGGAAGGTCACTGGCCGGTTCAAAGATTTTAGTCTGCGCCTTGTTTCCCGCGGACGTACCATTGCTGACAATTAACTTTCCGCGGATCTCTCGTTTGTTCAACGAATTATCTAATCTACGCTTTATCACACGTTCTGACCAATTGTTCAAACTTGTAAACCGTGAATTGAGATTTAAGAAAAGGGATAGAAGAAATGTTGCAGATATGGAATACGAGTTTGTTTGAGGTGAATAAAAAATTACCCAAAAAGATTGTCTAATTTACGCTTTATTGTACGTTCTGATCAATTGTTCAAACTTGTAAACCGTGAATTGAGATTTGGGAAAAGGGATAGAGGAAACGTTGCAAATATGGAATACCAGTCTGTTTGAGGCGAATAAAAATTACCCAAAAAGTTTGTCTAATTTACGCTTTATTGTACGTTCTGGCCAATTGTTCAAACTTGTAAACCGTGAATTGAGATTTGGGAAAAGGGATAGAGGAAACGTTGCAGATATGAAATACGAATTTGTTTGAGGTGAATAACAAATTACCCAAAAATATTGTCTAATTGACGCTTTATTGAACGTTCTGATCAATTGTTCAAACTTGTAAACCGTGAATTGAGATTTGGGAAAAGGGATAGAGGAAATGTTGCAGATATGGAATACCAGTCTGTTTGAGGCGAATAAAAATTACTCAAAAAGATTGTCTAATTTATGCTTTATTGAACGTTCTGATCAATTGTTCAAACTTGTAAACCGTGAATTGAGATTTGGAAAAGGGATAAAGGTAACGTTGCAGATATGGAATACCAGTCTGTTTGAGGCGAATAAAAATTACCCAAAAAGATTGTCTAATTTACGCTTTATTGTACGTTCTGACCAATTGTTCAAACTTGTAAACCGTGAATTGAGATTTGGGAAAAAGGGATAGAGGAAACGTTGCAGATATGGAATACCAGTCTGTTTGAGGCGAATAAAAATTACCCAAAAAGTTTGTATAATTGACGCTTTATTGTACGTTCTGACCAATTGTTCAAACTTGTAAATCGTGAATTGGGATTTGGGACAAGGGATAGAGAAAATGTTGCAAATATGGAATACCAGTCTGTTTGAGGCGAATAAAAAATTACCCAAAAAGATTGTCTAATTTACGCTTTATTGAACGTTCTGATCAATTGTTCAAACTTGTAAACTGTGAATTGAGATTTGGGAAAAGGGATAGAGGAAACGTTGCAGATATGGAATACCAGTCTGTTTGAGGCGAATAAAAATTACCCAAAAAGATTGTCTAATTTACGCTTTATTGTACGTTCTGACCAATTGTTCAAACTTGTAAACCGTGAATTGAGATTTAAGAAAAGGGATAGAAGAAATGTTGCAGATATGGAATACCAGTCTGTTTGAGGCGAATAAAAATTACCCAAAAAGATTGTCTAATTTACGCTTTATTGTACGTTCTGACCAATTGTTCAAACTTGTAAACCGTGAATTGTGATTTGGGAAAAGGGATAGAGGAAACGTTGCAGATATGGAATACCAGTCTGTTTGAGGCGAATAAAAAATTACCCAAAAATATTGTCTAATTGACGCTTTATTGTACGTTCTGACCAATTGTTCAAACTTGTAAACCGTGAATTGAGATTTAAGAAAAGGGATAGAAGAAATGTTGCAGATATGGAATACCAATCTGTTTGAGGCGAATAAAAATTACCCAAAAAGATTGTCTAATTTACGCTTTATTGTACGATAACTTCTGAATGGATTGGACGATTTTCATGTTTAAAAAAGCAAACGACGCGTATTTTAGTGTAGAATGTGTAGTAATTATAAAAATATTCGAAAAGTTGTTCCTTGACCCCGTACTGTTAGAAAACCCCCATAAAAATGGTCCAATTTTCAAACAGCCATAACTCCTACGATAGTGAATAGATTTCAATGAAACTTTTTTCTGAAGTAGAGCTCATGGGTACCTGCAGAAAAGTATTAGACAACTTTTCTGTAGGATGTCAAATAAAATTATCAAAAATGAAAAACGAATTTTTAAGAAAAATCGACGGGGGGTAGGTGCCGAAAAAAAAGTAATTTCAAATCGTTCTGAAAAAAATATTGTTAGCTGTGGGGGTCAATTACAATCATTTTTGGTGAATAGACATACTCCCGAAATCCTAACCATTTTCGAGAAAAAAATTCGAGCAGGTACTGAAATTTTTAGACGAAATTAAAAAATTTCAAATCATACTGAAAAAATTATATTTAGTTACAAGGGTCAATTATAATCATTTTTGGTCATTAGACATACCCCCGAAATCCTATCCACTTTCGAGAAAAAAATTCAGAAAATGTGTAACTTTAAACGTTAATAACGAAGCCTAGCGGTGTACGCTAAATTGATAATTAAGTCATTTAACTAATATTAACTAAATGAGGGCCGTTAATAAATATTGGAATTCCCAACACAGTGACTGTGAAAAGTATTCGTACAGTATTTAATTACTAAAATGCTGCATAATAATGTTTATTAAACAATATTTTTCAAACAAACATGTTACGTGTATTCCAAAAGTCTGTAGAACAACAATATCAAATAAAGAAAAGAAATATTCATATCATTTATATGAATATCAAGAAATATGATCAAGATCTATAGACTTCGTAGAATACATGTAACATGCTTATTGAAAAAATATTGTACGATAAACATTACTCGACATTTTGCTCGTAATCAGTCACTGTACGAATACTTTTTACACCTACTGTCATTTTCTTATAGAAAATTGCAATAAATTTTCAAAAATTCAGTCGAGTAAATTTGTTACTAGTTTTATTAGTGTTGATGAGATCGGGATACGAAATAATAAACTCAGATACAATAAACGAACAAAATGGAAATTTATGTAAAAGTAAAAATGGCTGCACAGAACATTTATTGCTTCCCAGCAGGCGATGACCAGACATCCATCCAGTGTCTGAGAAATAAGTTACTCCATTTCTCTAGCAATTAGAAATTAGAAATTACAAATAGGTAATTTTGACTGCTTTGGTAATTCTAGTGTCAAGTATCTAACAGATTCAAACTTGTCATAAAAAATTTGAATCCTCAGCGCGAAATTCTTAATAGCTTCGATATTTGAACGCGACCTTAAACGAAGAAATTTCTAAAGCTTCGATGGAAATCGTCCAGAAAATTTACAATGTTACCTATGCGGATTATTTGTTTTATACGCGGCAGTAGGTGCATTAAAGTAGGAAGTAGTTACGTAATGCGCGTCGCGAGAACATCTCTTGCAATGCGTTAAAATTTACGTTTGCACGCGTATAAATTTTGAAAGAAACTCGGTAAATAGGATGGCCGAGGGACGCAACGGAAGACAATAAATACACATCGCTTGTACGTGCGTGCGGTAGCTCGACTTGATTAAAGTTCCGCGTCAATTTATGATGTAATTGATCGATTAGACGATATGAAAACCTGTCGGAGGCCAAGCAAACGAACTTCCATCGGACAGTTGCGTGGTTTTACACGCGTTACGGCGCATCTGTTAATTACGTAACTCGCCGTTCCGCGGATCTATCTCAGATTGATCGATCGATTACACGCGATTAATTTCAATTTCGAAAGTCATGTAAATGTTAAGTATGAGTCACGGTTATGCGTAGAAAGTACAAGTGAATTATTTCTCGGTGTAATATCGTCCTGCTGGACGACAGCGACCCGTGTCACGAGATAGAGACGCGCAGATAATACGAATTAACGTACTTCCTACTACGCTGCCGCGAGATTACGAGTTCACCGTCGCGCAACAAATGTAGCAGCAATATTACTTCATTTTAGCTCGCTAAGGAAGAACGAATCGCATTACTTTACATCACCGTAACGCTTTGCGGCGGCAAATTATTCAACGATTCAATGCACTTCTTGCGAGCTTACGGTGGAATCGCGTCTTTAGAAGTAAATTGAACGCTGCGAACCAACAGCTTTATATTAGTGTCGCAATTGTCTTCGGTTTAACAAGCAAAATTAGGGTCGAAAATTACTCAATAGCGGATGGTTTTTGCCAAGCTCCGAGAAGAGGAATCTAAATCATCGAACGAGCGCACTCGAACGTGCCGCGAGTCGATGCACGACAATTTTCGAATTACTATGACTACATACGTTTCAACGTACGCGAGTTCCTCGAAGAACAGACGAAACCTTGGTTCAACCTTTCAGCAGTCGTGTTTTAAGGGGCAAATCTACCTTGTGGGATTAACACTAGATTTACGGACGTCAGATTCCATGTTTAAAATTGCAGAGCGCGTTAATATTATTTTTTAACAACTTCTGTTGAGTTTGTTTGATGCAATGGCACGCATACATATTCTAATTAAAAGAAAAATCGTATTTTAAGGTAATCGTCGACATGAAAAGTATCAATAATTAAGATTTTTCTTTTTTTTGCATTTTCCTTTAGTATGTGGTCTCGAAAATATGTCTAACAAATATTAAATTGAAATTCGGAAAACTAACGAAATTATATAGGGTGTTCGACATACCTGGGAAAAATTTTAATAGAGGATTCTAGAGGCCAAAATAAGACGAAAATCAAGAATATCAATTTGTTGATCGAGGCTTCGTTAAAAAGTTATTAATGTTTAAAGTTCCGACCTTACTGAATTTTTTTCTCAAAAATGCGTAGGATTTCGGGGGTATGTATAATGACCAAAAATGATTGTTATTACCCCCTGTAACTAAATATAATTTTTTTAGTATGATTTGAAATTTTTTAATTTCGTCTAAAAATTTCATACTTTCTCGAATTTTTTTCTAGGAAGTGGATAGTATTTCGTCAATATGTCTATTGACCAAAAATGATTGTAATTGACCTCTGCAACCAAAAATAATTTTTCCATAACGATTTGAGATTTTTTGTTTTCGACAAAAAATTTAGGCACCAACCCCCCTGTCGATTTTTCTTAAGAATTCGTTTTTGATTTTTAATAATTTTGGTTGGCGCTGTATGGAAAAATTGTTTAGTACTTTTCTGTAGGTATCCGTGAGCTCTACTTCAGAAAAAAATTTCAATGAGATACGTTCACTATTGTAGGAGTTATGGCCGTTTGAAAATTGGACCACTTTTATGTTTTACGTCTTACGCTTTTCGCATTTTACGGGGTCAAGGAGCAACTTTTCCAATATTTTTAGAATTTCTACGTATTCTCTACTAAAATTCGCGTTGATTGCTTTTTTAAACATTAAAATCCTGCAATCCGTTCGGAAGTTATGGCGTTTTAAAGATATGCATGAAATTTCAGGGAAGCATTTCTGGCCTCACATTAGTTTTCCGGTAAACAATTTTTTTTCTCAAAAATGCGTAGGATTTCGGCGGTATGTATAATGACGAAAAATGATTGTTATTACCCCCTGTAACTAAATATAATTTTTTTAGTATGATTTGAAATTTTTTAATTTCGTCTAAAAATTTCATACTTTCTCGAATTTTTTTCTAGGAAGTGGATAGTATTTCGTCAATATGTCTATTGACCAAAAATGATTGTAATTGACCTCTGTAACCAAAAATAATTTTTCCATAACGATTTGAAATTTTTTAATAACTTTTTAATGAAGCTTCAGTCAAGAAATTGATATTCTTGATTTTCGTCTTATTTTGGCCTCTAAAATCTCCCATTAAAATTTTTCCCAAGAGTAGTCGATCACCCTGTATAGGTCGTTGTACTAGTTATTGAAATAATCACGTTAGAGTCGCGACCGATCGGTCCGTACCGCGAGCACGATGCAGAGAAACGTAATTCATTGACACACGATCATATGTGTCTTCTTATCCTCTCAATTGAAAATAATCGTATGGAAAAAACGTAGTACACCTACATTCGGTTTTAATTTTCATACATAATGAAAAACCACGAATTATAACTCATTCCCTATATTATATGCGATCTTTAATAATAAACTGAATGATAGTATTGGGGATCACACGTAGTGTTATTATTTTATACTAAAGGATTTACAATTTCGCCAAAAAATATCGGTCAATATATTTCGAATAAGACGATACAAGTACTTTCGGTTCTAATACGAAATCGTTATAATTTCAAAATTTCTGTTCTAGTTGTCCAATCACGCCAAAAGACACAAATGATTTCTTCGTCAAGTGTCACAATCTATAGAGGTGCGTAAAAAGAAATTTTGCCCCCTAAGGACCATCCTAGTGGACACGATAACGGTGAGCGAGATCTTATTAATATCCATCTTTCATCCTACTCCGGCAGAAAGTAAGCAGTGTCACCCGATTAAATATTCGCCCGCGTAACACGGAAGTCTGGAATAACCGTGGCCAAATAATGGCGGTTTACCAAATTATTTTACAGGGGAATGAACACCTTCGTGACGCGAATTTTACCTCTGGCTCGTTCACCTTCCCGTACCAACAATACGGACGCCACGCAGAATAATATTTTTGAATTGGCTCGTTACCGAAACCGTGAATTACGATTGGGCATTTCCCTCTCGCGCCACGGAAGCCCATTAACATTTTTTTCTTCGACAACTTCATAAATAATGACGGTTCGCAGAGCGCCGTGCAGGAGTCGAATCCCTTCAAGTTGGCACACAACGCACCACCGAATAATCGGCTCAAACAATTCGATACCCATTTTCCCCCTTTCACGTTCAAGTAACAAATCGACATAATATGTTTCATATTCGTACGCGATTACAATTTTGGACAATTAAGATATTTTAATCGCGTCAAGGGTGTGGGAATTTTGGGGATGCAAATGAGCAACACTCAGCTAACTTTCGGTAAAACACATTTATTCAATACGAGGCTTTGTTACAGACAAAAGATACACGGTTCCGGGAAAAAAAAAGGCAAGTCAGATTGTCTCTAGGTGGCGCAGAAACAATTGGCGCTTTATTTCCAACAAAGGGGAGAGATTTATGTAAAATGGTAAAACGAGAAGAGACATTCGACAATTTTTTTACAGCATGAGGGTCTGATGAAACTTTCCGCCACTTTTCACATATATTCTTCAACATTTCAAGAGACAAATATTTTTTTCGTTTTATCGACTTTGAATGAAATGATAAATGTTGTTCCTTGTGTGCAGTCTAGCATTTTTTTTCCTTTGATCTAGAATAAATAATCGGACGACATTTTGTTCATAATAGTACTACGCGTCGTATAAAATGAGGAAAATCCCATAAAAATGGCGTAATTTTAAAACAGCCATAACTCCTGCAGTAGTGAATATATTTCAATGAAACTTTTTTCTGAAGTAGAGTTCATAGGTACCTAAAAAAGAATATTAGACAACTTTTCCGTAGGGTGTCAAACAAAATCACTAAAAATAAAAAAGGAATTTTTAAGAAAAATTGACAGGGGGTAGGTGCCTAAATTTTTCGACGAAAAAAAAAATTTGGAATCGTTCTGGAAAAATTATTTTTAGTTGAGGGGGTCAATTACAATCATTTTTGGTGAATAGACATACCCCCGAAATCCTACGCAGTTTCGAGAAAAAAATTCGAGAAGGTGTGAAATTTTTCGACAGAAAAAAAAAATTTGGAATCGTTCTGGAAAAATTATTTTTAGTTGAGGGGGTTAATTACTATCATTTTTGGTGAATAAACATACCCCCGAAATTCTACGCATTTTCGAGAAAAAAATTCCTTACCGAAAATATAATTTCAGGGCAGAAATGCTTCCCTGAAGTTTCATGCAAATCTTTAAAATGTCATAACTCTTGAACGGATTGGACGATTTTAATGTTTCAAACGGCAAACAATGCGTATTTTGGCAAAGAATATGTAGAAATTCCAAAACTACTCGAAAAGTTGTCCTTTAACCTCGTAAAATGAGAAAAATCTCATAAAAGTAATCCAATTTTCAAACAGCCATAACTCTTGCAATAGTGAACATATTTCAATGAAACTTTTTTCTGAAGTAGAGATCATAGGTATCTACAAAAAAGTACTAGATAAAATTTCCGTAGGACGTCAAACAAAATTACTAAAAATCAAAAACTACGCTTTAAGAAAAATCGACAAAGGGGTGCCTAAATTTTTCGGGGAAATTAAAAAATTTCAAATCGTTCTGGAAAAATTATTTTCGATTGCAGGGGTCAATTGCAATCATTTTTGGTGAATAGACATACCCCAGAAATCCTACGCATTTTCGAGAAAAAAATTCCTTACCGAAAATATAATTTCAGGGCAGAAATGCTTCCCTGAAGTTTCATGCAAATATTTAAAATGTCATAACTCTTGAACGGATTGGACGATTTTAATGTTTAAAAAGGCAAACGACGCGTATTTTAGTGTAGAATATTTCTAAATTCTAACAATATTGATAAAGCTGTTCTTTGACCTCGTAAAATGAAAAAAACCCCATAAAAGTAGTCCAATTTTCAAACAGCCATAACTCTTGCAATAGTGAATATATTTCAATGAAACTTTTTTCTGATATACAGCCCATAGGTACCTACAAAAAAGTACTAAACAAAATTTCCGTAGGACGTTAAACAAAATTACTAAAAATCAAGAACGACGCTTTAAGAAAAATCGACAGGGGGTAGGTGCCTAAATTTTACGACGAAAACAAAAAATTTCAAATCGTACTAAAAAAATTACTTTTCGTTCCGAGGGTTAATTACAATCATTTTTGGTGAACAGACATACCCTTGAAATCCTAACCAGTTTCGAGAAAAAAAATTCAATAAGTGGATAAATTTTTCAACGAAATTCAAAAATTTCGAATCGTTCTGGAAAAATTATTTTCGATTGTAGGGACCAATTACAATCATTTTTGGTCAATAAACATACCCCCGAAATCCTATCCACTTTCTAGAAAAAAATTCAGTAAGGTGGGAACTTTAAATGTTAATAACTTTTTAACGAAGCCTCCATCAACAAATTGGTATTCTTGATTTTCATCCTATTTTGGCTTCTAGAATCTCCCATTACAATTTTCCCCAAGGTTGGCCAATCACCCTGTACGGAAAAATAAATTTTCGTGCTTCGAGAGAAATTTTTATACATTTCCCTTTCTTCCACGTGGATCTTTTGTTTTTTATACAGTAACAGCCTGTACAATTGCGTCGTTGTTGCGTTATATTGCGGTCCAGAAACTGTTCGTACGTTTGAATACACGCGGGCATCGTAAGCCAGTACCGGAAGGATGTTGCATAAACGGAAGTGCGTGCGTTGCTCTTTGTTTCTTCGGGTTCTATTGGGGGATGCACCTGACAACAACTGGTCAGCACAATAGTGCCACTGGAAGTAGAGTGAATGGATAAAAAGGATACGAGAAATTACAAGTCTCGAAGATCCGGGCTTGCATCATTGTAGATTCGTACGTGCACTGTAAGAACCGCGGATAACCAAAGAGGGGACAATGACCATTTATCCAAGACCAAGGAAACTAAGAGAGCGTACAAATTGCTGATGTTTATTAAAAACAATATATTTTACCTAAAAGAAAATATAACTTTGCACGTTTCTTGCATCTTCTGGGAGTATCGATGGAAAGGAGGACTTTGATTTCATCGAGCGTTCGTAAAGTAATAACATTGAGGTCCCTGACTAATATTTCTTACGTGAGATGCTTCAAAACTATCCAACCTGTACGCTATCGTCCTGCAAAGACTCGATGAAATCAAAGTCGGACAGTTGTGGCCGTTGCCAGAGACGGCAGAAAGCGAAAATTCACGGAGATCATTGTTGTGAATCGACAGCAGCCTCGACTAATAACCAATCAAAGAAATCACCCAGCAAAGGTGCTAGCCCATCAGTATTCACCCGATGCAATTGCATAAACATCGGAGCACGCGGAGCCCCCCTGTAAGTGGCAAACATGCACGTCACGAGGCACGCAATCCAACCACGTTATGAACACATGGAAATTATAACAGACCACCGATACGCGTGTAGTACAGGGTGATGCAAAAGTACCAAAGGGGATTTTTTCGTAACTTGTTCCTTCGAGCTTATCCATTCCTTCCAGCAAATGAGAGATTAAGGTAGCAAGAAAAATACGCGCATTTCTTTACCGACCATCGTCCATGACGAAAGGGTTGAATATCTTGAAGATCAAAGTGGCTATTCTTCCAAAATATTTTAAACGAGAGATGCTACCGCGATACGTAATCTTTTCCAAAGAAAATCTAATTTGCTTGAGTAATGGGAAACTCGAGTCATTTTGTTGTTTGTTAAAATGTTAATTGGGATTCGTGTAAATCGATATACGTGATTCGTAGGCCAAGATAGAGGGTACGACTTTCGCGTCGCCCTGTACCATCTTCTTGGGCCTCGGATGCACTTTCCCTCTTTCTCTTCCCTCTATTCGGCGTTTCTTTTCCCATCGGGCAAGCTCGAATCGCTCCCGAAGAGGAACCAGTAAAGAACCCAGCGAATAATGGACCGCAGGGAGTCTTTAAGGGGCGCACGATCGCTTCCGCAAAAATCAAAGAACACCGAGCGGGGTCCAGTTTCGGGATTTGCGATCTTCCGTATGGCGGGTCCGATGTGTCGCAGCGCGTACACAAAGTACAGGGTACTTGGCGTACGGAAGCAGAAGCGAGAAGAATGGGCATGATTACATGGCGTACTGTGTGCACGGGGCCCCGATTGCGCTGCCCCAAGGTACACTTCGTTCGAGTCCGCATAGTCACGGGGCCCGAAAGTGCGCGGGAGAACGGAAACCCGAGAGGACGTTTAATTTAGAAGGTGAAAGAGCGGATGGCGTCTCGTGGGAAGAGACACCATCGACATTGTGAATACTATTGAATCGTTGTTCGGGACGTTCGTGCTACTTTTTCGACTCGTACCTAACCCAATTTCTTCGTTTGCTTCTGGCAAAATGCCGCGTGGAACGAACGGTTAAAGTCGATGGCCAAATCGTAGGGATAGGGTCAACAATATTGCAAGTATAATGGAACATCTGTGACATAGCTTAGAACCCTTTATACAGTCGGGGACAAACGTTACCAATATAGCATTGCAATTACGTATTTAAGCGTTATTTAATTTTCATCCTTATAGATTATTTCGTTTAAATAAAAAATCAAACAATTACGGAGAGACAGAAGTGGATACTACCAATAACTACTAATTAATATTTAGTATTGCTACCTTTTGCCTCAATTACGGGCCTTGTAATCTATGTCAATAGTGCCTAGTGTTGATTTTAAATTATTAAACAATTCCATTTTACCCGTTCGCTTGTCCGAAGGAAGCCATCCAATACACACCACAAATTCTTTTTGGATCATTGTCCTGTTGAAAAATAAATTCTTCTTTCAAATTCATTTTTATTGTTGCCTCTTATAAATTTTCGTTGATTACGCTAATATACTTATCAGCATTCATAATACCAACAATTGGTACTAAGGATCCAATCCAATGCCATGAAAAACAACAGCACACCATTAATCATGGAGGCTTTGTTAAAAACTTACTAACATCTAAACTTCCGACAGTACTCAATTTTTTTTCTCGAAAATGCGCAGAATTTCGGGGGTATGTTTACTCACCAAAAATGCTTGCAATTGACCCCTGTAACTAAATATAATTTTTTTACTATGATTTGAAATTTATTAATTTCGTCTAAAAATTTCAGTACCTACTCGAATTTTTTTCTCTAAAATGCGCAGAATTTCGGGGGTATGTTTACTCACCAAAAATGCTTGCAATTGACCCCTGTAACTAAATATAATTTTTTTACTATGATTTGAAATTCATTAATTTCGTCTAAAAATTTCAGTACCTACTCGAATTTTTTTCTCTAAAATGCGCAGAATTTCGGGGGTATGTTTACTCACCAAAAATGCTTGCAATTGATCCCTGTAACTAAATATAATTTTTTTACTATGATTTGAAATTCATTAATTTCGTCTAAAAATTTCAGTACCTGCTCGAATTTTTTTCTCGAAAATGCGCAGAATTTCGGGGATATGTTTACTCACCAAAAATGATTGTAATTAACCTCCGCAACTGAAAATAATTTTTTTAAAACGATTTGTAATTTTTTCAATTTTGTCGAAAAATTTCACTACTTATTCGAATTTTTTTCTCTAAAGTGGGTAGGATTTCGGGGGTATGTCTATTCACCAAAAATGATTGTAATTAACCTCCGCAACTGAAAATAATTTTTTTAAAACGATTTGTAATTTTTTCAATTTCGTCGAAAAATTTCACTACCTATTCGAATTTTTTTCTCTAAAGTAAGTAGGATTTCGGGAATATGTCTATTGACTAAAAATAATTGTAATTGACACCCGCAACCGAAAATAATTTTTCCAGAATGATTTGAAATTTTTTAATTTTATTTTAAAATTTAGACTCCTATCCCTGTCAATATTTCTTAAAAATTCGTTTTTCATTTTTAATTACTTTGGTTGACGCTGTATGGAAAAATTGTTTAATACTTTTTTGTAGGTATCTATGAGCTCTACTTTAAAAAAAAATTTCAATAAAATATATTCACTATTGTAGGAGTTATTGCTCTGTTAAAACTTTACGGAGTTAAGGCGCAAGTTCATAAATTAGACTTAGAATAACTTAGAATTTTCAAACCTATTTTTTTCGAAAATAAAGAGTCATATGGAAAAATTTTATTCTACATTTTCGATTCAATTTTTCACGTAGAATCACCCCCTACTCGCTTGTACCAACAGTTGCGAAACACATTGTATATTGAACTTGATCCCATTTCTAGCCAAAATCCAACAAACCTTTATTGCATATTTTTATTCATTTATGTAAACAGCTATTTCCACTACCTGCCCACTCACTTTTGTATGGACAACTATAAAATAAAAACTAACATAATTTCACTCAAAAGAAACATGTCGGAAGAATAACAAGGTGACGCTAGATATAGCTCGTTTGAAATAAAAAAATCTTCCCGGAAGTCATCTTTGTCTAAGCTTCGTGCCCAGAACTTTCTCTCCAAAGAACTAGGTTCCTAACAACAACCAAAAAAAAAAAGGAAAGAAAAACGAGATACGATGAAATCGAAGTTTGACATCCTCTCGAAAAGAGGAAGTGATAATCGAATTTCTCGCCGTAATAAAGTCCTTCCGAGATAGCGTTGGACCCTGTTCCGGGACGCGATCGAGAGGTTGATCCGAGGCATCTGGCACGCCACATCCTGCTCGAATATACGAGTCATCGCATGGTCTACAATCAAAATGAATGAAGACGCTGTAGAGGGAGATCAAAGGAAAGGGGAGTATCGGTTCGATGAAGACGTTACGCGTGAAAACTATGAGAAGTAAATCGATGAACAGTCGTCGAGGATCGTGGTAGGTGTTCGCAACATCAAAGGATACACAATTCCCGGCACAAGATTTAGCATTGTCTAACGGGGCGCCGTGAACGGCTTCTAAACTGCCTTAAAAGTCCGTGTAATGCGCCTAGCTGGAACCACCCACGTGGAAACAGAGTGTCGAACGACCCAATAAAAGCGCGATCCACCTCCACGACCTAGATATAATAGATCTACGACGTTACTTTGTGTGATTCTTCCAAATGATACCATTCAATCCTTTAAGTAATAATTTTCTCACGAAACGTAGTCCCAAGAGACTCGTGCTGAGAGTTTCCTGCCCCAGTTTTCCTGGAATTTGTTTTAATCCTTACGATGCGTTATTACTGATATACTTGGTATTTCAGAAATAAGGAGTTGAATCTACGCGCTGGAAGACGTAAAAATTGGACCATTGATCCCATTTCAAATGATCCCATTCAATCTTTTAAGTAATAATTTTCTCACGAAACGTAGTCTCAAGAGACTCGTGCTGAGAGTTTCCTGCCCCAGTTTTCCTGGAATTTGTTTTAATCCTTACGATGCGTTATTACTGATATACTTGGTATTTCAGAAATAAGGAGTTGAATCTACGCGCTGAAAGACGTAAAAATTGGACCATTGATCCCATTTCAAATGATCCCATTCAATCTTTTAAGTAATAATTTTCTCACGAAACGTAGTCCCAAGAGACTCGTGCTGAGAGTTTCCTGCCCCAGTTTTCCTGGAATTTGTTTTAATCCTTACGATGCGTTATTACTGATATACTTGGTATTTCAGAAATAAGGAGTTGAATCTACGCGCTGAAAGACGTAAAAATTGGACCATTGATCCCATTTCAAATGATCCCATTCAATCTTTTAAGTAATAATTTTCTCACGAAACGTAGTCCCAAGAGACTCGTGCTGAGAGTTTCCTGCCCCAGCTTTCCTGGAATTTGTTTTAATCCTTACGATGCGTTAATACTGATATACTTGGTATTTCAGAAATAAGGAGTTGAATCTACGCGCTGAAAGACGTAAAAATTGGACCATTGATCCCATTTCAAATGACCCCATTCCATCCTTTAAGTAATAATTTTCTCACGAAACGTAGTCTCAAGAGACTCGTGCTGAGAGTTTCCTGTCCCAGTTTTCCTGGAATTTGTTTTAATCCTTACGATACGTTATTACTGATATACTTGGTATTTCAGAAATAAGGAGTTGAATCTACGCGCTGAAAGACGTAAAAATTGGACCATTGATCCCATTTCAAATGATCCCATCCAATCTTTTAAGTAATAATTTTCTCACGAAACGTAGTCCCAAGAGACTCGTGCTGAGAGTTTCCTGCCCCAGTTTTCCTGGAATTTGTTTTAATCCTTACGATGCGTTATTACTGATATACTTGGTATTTCAGAAATAAGGAGTTGAATCTACGCGCTGAAAGACGTAAAAATTGGACCATTGATCCCATTTCAAATGATCCCATTCAATCTTTTAAGTAATAATTTTCTCACGAAACGTAGTCCCAAGAGACTCGTGCTGAGAGTTTCCTGTCCCAGTTTTCCTGGAATTTGTTTTAATTCTTACGATACGTTATTACTGATGTACTTGGTATTTCAGAAATAAGGAGTTGAATCTACGCGCTGAAAGACGTAAAAATTGGACCATTGATCCCATTTCAAATGATCCCATTCAATCTTTTAAGTAATAATTTTCTCACGAAACGTAGTCTCAAGAGACTCGTGCTGAGAGTTTCCTGCCCCAGTTTTCCTGGAATTTGTTTTAATCCTTACGATACGTTGTCACTGATGTACTTGGTATTTCAGAAATAAGAAGTTGCAGCAACCCCCCGTCGATTTTTCTTGAAAATTCATTTTTCATTTTTAATAATTTTTTTCGGCGCCCTACAGAAAAGTTGTTTAATACTTTTTTGTAGGCACTCGTAAACTCTACTTCAGAAAAAAGTTTCATTGAAATGTATTCACTATTGTAAAAATTATGGCTGTTTGAAAATTGGACCATTTTTTGGGGGTTTTTCTCATTTTGCGAGGTCAAGAATCAAATTTTCGGATATTTTTGCGATTTGTACACATTCTCCGCCAAAATACGCGTCGTCTGCATTTTGAAACATTAAAATCGCCCAATCCGTTAAGAAGTTATGATGTTTTAAAGATATGCATAAAATTTCAGGGAACTATTTCTGACCACAAATTATATTTTCGGTAAAGAATTTTTTTTCTCGAAAATGGTTAGGATTTTGAGGGTATGTCTATTTACCAAAAATGATTATAATTGGTCCCTGCAATCAAAAATAATTTTTTCGGAACGATTTGAAATTTTTTAATTTTGTCGAAAAATTTAGACAGCAACCCCCCGTCGATTTTTCTTAAAAATTCGTTTTTCATTTTTAATAATATTTTTTGGCGCCCTACAGAAAAGTTGTTTAATACTTTTTTGTAGGTACTCGTAAACTCTACTTCAGAAAAAAGTTTCATTGAAATATATTCACTATTGTAAAAATTATGGCTGTTTGAAAATTGGACCATTTTTATGGAGTTTTTCTCACTTTACGGAGTTAAGGAGCAACTTTTCGAATATTTTCGGAATTTCTATATATTGCTGACCAAAATACGCGTCGTCTGCATTTTGAAACATTAAAATCGCCTAATCCGTTAAGAAGTTATGATGTTTTAAAGATATGCATAAAATTTCAGGGAACAATTTCTGACCACAAATTATATTTTCGGTAAAGAATTTTTTTTCTCGAAAATGGTTAGGATTTTGAGGGTATGTCTATTTACCAAAAATGATTATAATTGGTCCCTGCAATCAAAAATATTTTTTTTAGAACGATTTGAAATTTTTTAATTTTGTCGAAGAATTTAGGCAGCAACCCCCCGTCGATTTTTCTTAAAAATTCGTTTTTCATTTTTAATAATATTTTTTGGCGCCCTACAGAAAAGTTGTTTAATACTTTTTTGTAGGTACTCGTAAACTCTACTTCAAAAAAAAGTTTCATTGAAATGTATTCACTATTGTAAAAATTATGGCTGTTTGAAAATTCGACCATTTTTATGGAGTTTTTCTCACTTTACGGAGTTAAGGAGCAACTTTTCGAATATTTTCGGAATTTCTATATATTGCTGACCAAAATACGCGTCGTCTGCATTTTGAAACATTAAAATCGCCCAATCCGTTAAGAAGTTATGATGTTTTAAAGATATGCATAAAATTTCAGGGAACAATTTCTGACCACAAATTATATTTTCGGTAAAGAATTTTTTTTCTCGAAAATGGTTAGGATTTTGAGGGTATGTCTATTGACCAAAAATGATTATAATTGGTCCCTGCAATCAAAAATAATTTTTTCGGAACGATTTGAAATTTTTTTAATTTAATAACTTTTTAACGAAGCCTCAGTCTAGAAATTGATATTTTTGATTTTCGTCTTTGGCCGAACACCCTGTATAATGTGTCCCTTTAAATCACGTAACAAAATTTTTTCGTGCAACACATATTTTGGAATTTATAGAGGTGCACAAGTGGCGTGGTCCACCCTGTATACAAATCTTGTACTGTGATTAAATTTCGAATGTTCGTAAAATGTTCGTGTCCGCGATATTAGATAAGTAAAACATTTTGCATAAATATTAAAAATTACTGATCAATTTTTAGGAAAAATATTAGAGGCGAAGAATGCTTTTATTAAAAAATGGATGGATGTATTGTCGCGTGTAAAATCGCCAAATCAAATTGAAATAAACGATCCACCGACCGGTTCACTTTCTTTTGTAACTTGTACCCGCTCAACGGGGTGCGTTTCTATGGGAAAATAGGAAATCTATACCGACCACCCATCGTGGCCGTGGCGGAAAGACAAATTAAGTCACAATACATCCACGAGATCTGGAAATTTTGAAATAATGGCCGTGCCAGAACACTGGTTCAGCTCCTCTGAACCGGCAGGTTTAGACGTAAGGCCATAAAGAAGTTCCTTTCATTAAAAGAATTCTTCTTCCCCCACATTTTGACCCGTGCTACGTTCCCAAACATCTTGCCTCGCACGTGCAGGACATTTTCATCTAATTCATATCTTTCAGAACATCCACGTAATCTCCTCTTTTCGTCTAATGATTCGACCGAAAGGTACCACTTATTTGAAATACCAAACCACCAAAATGTGAGATTTGGTAAACCTCGAGAGCCGTAGTAGCCTAAACCACTATGAATCGCCTTTCGTCGTTCGAGACAATTCAAATCTTACGAATTCCATCATTTGGAAATATTTTAAACAATCTATTGAATACTGGTTAATTTTTCCATTTTTCATGAACAGAATGACTTTTCTCGAAACTGAGTAGGATTTCAAGGGTATGTCTTTTGGTCAAAAATGCTTGTAATCAACCCCTGCAATGGAAAATATTTTTTCCAGAACGATTTCAATTTTCTAATTTCACCGAAAAATTTCAACACCTTCTCGAATTTTTTTCTCGAAAGTGGCTAGGATTTCGGGGGTATGTATATTCACCAAAAATGATTGTAATTGACCCCCGCAACTGAAAATAATTTTTTCGGAATGATTTGTAATTTTTTAATAACTACTTAACGAAGCCTTAGTCAAGAAATTGATATTCTTAATTTTCGTGTAATTTTGGCCTCTAGAATCTCCCATTAAAATTTTTCCCAAGGGTAGCCGTACACCCTGTATAGTTTATTATGATTTTATATTTATACAGGATGTTTCACATTTTTTCTTACAAGTAAAAATAAGGCTAAAGTGTTATGTAACAAAAAATTCGTAAATGCTTTGTTAAGAAGCTGCAACGAAAATATGAAATGTGATGTTTTTTTATCTACTAAATTAAAATTTGTTTGTTCAGTAAACAAAAACATAAACATTTCTTTATCTGAGTTTAGTTTCTATCATTTATCTTGGAAACTGGAATATTCTTTCTTCGATGATAACTTTTTGTTGTCATAAAGTTTTGAACTACTGTTCAAGTTTATGTTCAGTGAATTGCAAAGAAACCCACAATATCGAATGCTTGTAAGAGATTGATTTTATTTTATTATAAGTTTTTTTTCTTATTTTGATGTACTGAATCTCAATCGAGTTTCACAGTTCATATATTTGTTATAACTTCTCAACAAAGCATTCATGAATTTTTTCTTATACAAGGTGTTCGGCCATACCTGGGAAAAATTTTAATGAGGGATTCTAAAGGTCGAAATAAGACGAAAATCAAGAGTACCAATTTGTTGATCGAGGCTTCGTTAAAAAGTTATTAACAATTAAATTCAAAAATTTCAAATCGTTCTGGAAAAATTATTTTCGGTTGCGGGGGTAAATTACAATCATTTTTGGTCATCACAGATACCTTCGAAATCCTATCCACTTTCGAGAAAAAAATTCTTTACCGAAAATCTAATTTCAGGCCAGAAATGCTTCCCCGAAATTTCATGCGAATCTTTAAAATGTCATAACTCTTGAACGGATTGGACGATTTTAATTTTCGAAAACGCAAACGACGCGTATTTAGATGTAGAATATGTAAAAATTGCAAAAATATTCGAAAAGTTGGTCCTTAACCCCGTAAATTGAGAAAAACCCAATAAAAATGGTCCAATTTTCAAACAGCCATAATTTCTACAATAGTGAATATATTTCGTTGAAACTTTTTTCTGAAGTAGAGCTCATGAGTACCTACAGAAAAGTATTAGTTGACTTTTCTGTAGGGCGTCAAACAAATTTATTAAAAATCAAAAATGAAATTTTAAGTAAACTCGACAGGGGGTAGATGCTGAAATTTTTCGGTGAAAAAAAAAATTTCGAATCGTTCTGAAAAAATTATTTTCGTTTACAGGGTTCAATTACAATTATTTGTTATGAATACACATACCCCCGAAATCTTAACAATTTTCGAGAAAAAAATTCCTTATCGAAAATATAATCTGAGTCCTGAATGGTTCCCCGAAATTTCATGTGAATCTTTGAAACACCATAACTCCTGAACGGATTGACGGATTTTAATGTTTAAAAAAGCAAACGACGCGTATTTTGCTAGAGAATATGTAGAAATTCCAAAAATATCCGAAAAGTTGATCCTTGACCCCGAAAAATGAGGAAAATCCCATAAAAATGGCGTAATTTTAAAACAGCCATAACTCCTGCAGTAGTGAATATATTTCAATAAAACTTTTTTCTGAAATAGAGCTCATGAGTACCTACAAAAAAGTATTACACAACTTTTCCGTAGATTGTCAAATAAAATTACTAGAAATCAGAAACGAATTTTTAAGAAAAATCGACAGGGGGTAGGTGCCTTAAAAAAAATTTTTTAAATCGTTCTAGAAAAATTATTTTTGGTTGCCGTGGTCAATTGCAATCATTTTTGGTGAATAGACATATTCCCAAAATCCTACCCACTTTCTAGAAAAAAATTCGAGAAGATGTGAAATTTTTCGACGGAAAAAAAAATTTCAAATCGTTTTGGAAAAATTATTGTCGGTTGCAGGGGTCAATTACAATCATTTTTGATGAATAGACATACCCCCGAAATCTTGCGCATTTTCGAGAAAAAAATTCAGGAAGTGCGGAACTTTAAACGTTAATAACTTTTTAACGAAGCCTCTATCAACAAATTGGTATTCTTAATTTTCGTCTTATTTTAGTCTCCTGAATCTCTAATTAAAATTTTCCCCAGGGGTGGTCGAACACCCTGTATAACATTTTAATTTAACATATTAGACAATTAATAAAAAAAAAACAAAAATTAAATATTCACTTATATTTAACTGAAACTATAAGATTACTAGAGTAAATAAATAAATAAATAAATAAATAAATAAGTAAATATAGATTTAAATGTATGCGTTTCTCTAAAAAATTCCATAAAGTAGCGCAGTAATTTTGAATGAAAATTGTTCTGTCCTTTGCTTGAAGCATCGATCGTTTAGAAAATCAAATATCCATAACTTTGTTGCCTCTGCGGGTACCATAATCCTTAGCGGACGTATCGACAAGTATCCATCGATCGTCCATAAGGAAATGACAGTTCGGGGAACTTTTAATTTACAACTTATTAAATTTTCGCTCCTTGTTTCCCCGCTTCTGCGACTAAGTCGCTAACTATCCGGTCGTTCGTTTGCAAAGTCTTCCCGTCCTTGATCTCCACAGCGCGGCGTGATTTATGGAGACGCATTGACAACGACACGACGTACGGATATCCAGCGAAAGATCTGTCAATAAACTTGGCAACGGTACTTTTCCTCCAGGCACGCTGTGCCCCGATGTATCGGTTGAGCGCGTCTTCATACATCTACCACCGTCCAAACGATTTTTATTATTTTACGGTCGTAGTTACATTCTTATTTTCGAAACCGACGATAAATTTAACCCGCGCATATTTCTTATACGCGGCGAATAAAACTTCGGGAAAAAATCCGAATGTCGTAGATAAATTTTCAAATATGGATTGACACGTAAAAATCTGTAAGGTACACCTACGAGGGAAAGCTCTCGAATCAATTTTTCTCTTTGTACCACGAAACTGGTTTCGCGAGAACATATAAACGGGAATAATATTGCCAGGAATGACAAGATAAAACATAATCGTTAAATCTCATTTGCGTCGATAAAGTAGAGCGGGTAATCGATCGCCTCAGTCTGCAATGTAACACGGTTCCTACAGCTAATTAGTTTTCTCATTGCTAGTTAAAAATAAAGCATACGTAATTAAAAAGTATATCGTGCAGTAAATGCCCAACAAATATGATATATTTTACGATTTTTTCGTACATTTATCTCGAAACGATCTTTCCCGGTTGATTCGACACTCTCTGCAGCGGTCCAAGCTAGGTGGTCCAGCCAACAGCAATTTCAGGGAAAGCACAATGCACGGTAGCGCGTTCGAGCGAACAGGAAACCACGATCGCATTAATTTCTACCCGGGAAGCATCCCTTCTTCCCAACCGACGGAAGTAACAAGCTCCACGTGTCGAATCGCCGTCGATCGTGCCGATATACTCGCCACTGGGTGCGTTCGAGCATCGCCTGGCTACCGAATGACATCGTCGGTCCGCCTTTTCAACGGGAAAAACCGTGGATGTGCAAACTAGGCGACTGAAAGCTTTCCAACGAGTCATCCTAATCACGGTCACGGAACAGTCTATCTGACTTCGTGACTGTGCACGAATTCGAAACGAAACGACACCGGGCGAAATCGTTCCGACGTTTTCAAAATCGAAGCAGAATCTCGCTTCTGGGCGTTGTTGATCCGCTGCGTGAAAATGAAATGCAACTCGCGCCGTGGAAATCAACGGAACAGGAGTCCGACCGATGATTAATTAGATCCCAATGCGCTTCCCGCAGCGAGGAACGGAATTTCATTTAAATCTCTATTCGAAGAGCGAAACGATAAGATTCTAGTTTAACGAATGATATTATTTCCTCCTAATTTGTTTATAGATTTTTCAAAATATACAGGGTGCATTACGGTGGTCCTTAATTACAGGGGTAAAAAATATTTTTTAGTCTTTGAATTTATGACAAATTTTAACGTGATTGGACGACTAAAACGCGTGCATTTGAATTGAAGTTTTGAAATTATTACTTTTTCAGATTGGAGTCGAATCTACTTGTATCGCTTATTCGAAGTTTATTGACCGATTTTTTGGGGGGGAAATTGTAATTCCTTTAGTTTAAAGTAATAACATCACGTGTGATCTCTAATACTATCGTTCAATTTTAAATTTGTTCTGAAAAGCCAAAAAAATGTAGATAGTATTAACAAGGGACCATCTCGAGGTGTAAATCTCCAATTTTGATGTAACTTCGCAATTATGTAGTTCTCATAAATCTATTAGACACGTATTTTTTGTAGCTGCTGATATTCACTTTAAGGGGTTGAAATCAGCCCTCAAAGTTGGGGGTTCAAAACATACTTGAATATCTCGGAAACTATTAGAGATAGGGGTGTGCTTCAAATGGATGAAATTTATGTTTCTAAACGACGAATTTAACGGTGTAAAGATATTTGCAAAATTTTTATTTGTTTAAACAATATGTTAAAAAATAGCACGTTTTTTTATTTTTCTCTTGTTTTTTTTTCTCCATTTGTACAGAGAAACTACACATCCATGTACAAACTACGGATAAATTGGAATTTTGATTTTCTCACGATAAAGAAAGATTTTATATTTGTAATTTTGTTCGTATTTCGTGTTGTACGAGGTACCAGATCGCATATTTCAAATCAAGAATACCAGTTTGTCGATGGAGGCTTGAAAAGTGTAGAAAATGTAAAAATAATTGATCTCTTCAACCCTAAAGAGGACTCCCTAATTTAACGAAACTAAAAATTATTTCGATTCTAAATGTCGACAACTCTGGAGTCACTGTCTTCTCGAGGGGAGTTGTTAGAAAAATAAAAGGATAAAAGTGGGTGGAACCGAGACTCGACAAGAACTTCGTCCGCATTTAATTACAGTGCGATCGTTTCTCGAGACGATCGAAATGGGACCAGTCGAAAACAGTCTCGTAAAGGGTTAATGTTCAACGATTGACAAATAACAATTAGGCACCTGTTACGCGTACCACCCTTCACTTTTTTGCCACCATTTTCCCGATCGGAAGACTCTGAATGGAAGTCCCTTTACGTTGATTCGACCAGCCCCTCCCACGTTTCCTTCTTCCTTCCTTCGCCTCGTATTATCGTCGAGAGGATTCACTCTTGTTCCCACATCGCTTTCGCTCGAGTACCTTTTTTTTCACCGACCGTCGCGGCGATAGAGTCGTTACAATTTCCACACCTCACAAAGAAAGAGGAAACGCGTTATCGAACACTTCACACGGAATTTTTCTAATCGATCGGAACCGGGGCGAAAGATCACGGAAGATTTCACATGAAAGAACATCCTCGCTCGAGAGGGTGGAAATATACGGAGTGTCCACAGACCACCCTTTTTGAAACGCGGTTCCTATGGAAAATCCAAAAACTTTAATAAATTTTTTTTTAGCGCGAATTCAAATTTACGCTGTGCAAAACGCACACATCTATAGTAACGTATCGACGCGGATATATTAGGTCGAATTATAAGTAACTTCCGTTGCAGCCAAGTAGAATCTATTGTTCGTATATACCCGCTATGAGTTACCGTGACAAGTTTTTGTTTTCACTGTACAGGGTATTCGGCCTAAACAATCGTTTTTGATTTCTAGTAATTTTATTTGACAACCTACAGAAAAGTTGTGTAATACTTTTTTGTAGGTACTCATGAGCTCTACTTCAGAAAAAAGTTTCATTGAAATATATTCACTATTGTGGGAGTTATGGCTGTTTGAAAATTGGACCATTTTTATTGGGGTTTTCTCAGTTTACGGGGTCAAGGATCAACTTTTCGAATATTTTTGCAATTTTTACATATTCTCCATCAAAATACGCGTCGTTTGCTTTTTTAAACATTAAAATCGTCCAATCCGTTCAGGAGTTATGACATTTTAAAGATTCGCATGAAATTTCGGTGAAGCATTTCTGGCCTGAAAGTAGATTTTCGGTAAGGAATTTTTTTCTCGAAAATGCGTAGGATATCGGGGATATGTGTAATGACCAAAAATGATTGTAATTAACCCCTGAAACTGAAAATAATTTTTTTAAAACCATTTGTAATTTTTTCAATTTCGTCGAAAAATTTCACTACCTATCCGATTTTTTTTCTCGAAAGTGGGTAGGATTTCTGGGATATGTCTAATCACCAAAAATGCTTGTAATTAACCCCTGCAACTAAAAATAATTTTTCCAGAACGATTTGAAATTTTTTTCTTTCGCCGAAAAATTTAGGCATCCTCCTGAATTTTTTTCTCGAAAGTGCGTAGGATTTCGTGGGTATGTGTATTCACAAAAAATGGTTGTATTTGACCCCAAAACCTAGATATAATTTTTTTAGAATGATTCGAAATTTTTTTTTTTCGCTGAAAAATTTAGGCACCTACCCCCTTTGTCGATTTTTCCTAAAAATTCGTTTTTCATTTTTAATAAATTTGGTTGGAGCTGTACGAAAAAGTTGTTTAATACTTTTTTGTAGCTATCCATGAGCTCTACTTCCAGACTAAATTTCAATCAGATCCCTTCACTATTGTTAAAGTTATGGTCGTTTAATAATTGGACCATTTTTGTGATGTTTTCCCCATTTTGCGGGGTCAAGGATAAACTTTTCGAATATTTTTGCAATTTCTACATATTCTTCACTAAAATACGCGTATTTTGCTTTTTTAAACATCGAAATCGTCCAATCCGTTCAGGAGTTACGACATTTTAAAGATTCGCATGAAATTTCAGGGAAGCATTTCTGGCCTCACATTAGATTTTCGATAAAGAATTTTTTTTCTCGAAACTGTGTAGGATTTCAGGGGTATGTCTATCCACCAAAAATGCTTGTAATTAACCCCTGCAACTAAATATAATTTTTTTAATATGATTTGAAATTTTTTAATTTCGTCTAAAAATTTCAGTACCTACTCGAATTTTTTTCTCGAAACTGGATAGGAGTTCAGGGGTATATCTATTCACCAAAAATGCTTATAATTGACCCCTGCAACGAAAAATAATTTTTTCAAAACGATTTGAAATTTTTGAATTTAATTGTTAATAACTTTTTAACAAAGCCTCCATCAACAAATTGGTATTCTTGATTTTCGTCTTATTTTGGCCTCTAGAATCCCCCATTAAAATTTTTTACAACGAAAACTGTCCGATTTCACATCATGTAATTTCTGCTTATATGTTTACTTATATTAATATTCAGATAAAGTGTGTTATCAGTAAATTGTTTTATATTCTCAATTGGCCTAATTTGAATTTGAATTACTTACTCTGCTTAACAAATTTTTACACGTTTACGTAAAACAGTATAAAACGTTTTCCTGTTCCTGATGGCGCACTGTAAGCAACGCGTTACTAACCGCTTTAGAATCATGAAAAAAAAAAAAAGTTGCACAAGTGATTGGGTGATAGACGTCACCCGCGCGCCTAACGAAGGGTTAACGATCCAACATATTTTAATATAATGCCAAAGGTACGAAGAAATAAGGAAGAAACCAGAAATTTAACGACGCGAAATCGTGTATCGAAACACTACGATTTCATAAAGAAACGGGAATCATAAACCTTGTATAAATAAGCAATTTAACGATTCGATATAAATCTTGAGGAAGTATCACGGATCGATCCACTATTTATATCGCGTGTTCGTAAACCGTGCTGCGCGAACGCGGTCGCGGAAAGGGAATATTCGGACTCGATATAGTGCAAATATAAAAAAAAAAGGAAAGAAATAATTTCCCTGCGGCGAACGTAACGAAAGCAGAGCATAGACTAAATCTCGCGGTAGTCGAGGAAGGGATACCAACGATAGCGTAAAAATAATGAACAGAGGGGCCGCTGAGTCGGTGCTCGAACCTTGTAAAAATTACCACGAGATATACGACGCCGTTACCGGGATTGGAGCTAATTACCACCCAGAAGCGACGTCCATATCCTCGGTAATAGTGAATCAGCGTTGACTGACCTCCTATTGGCGACCAGAGAACCCGACCTCGGCGTCGACCTCGCCGATTTATTTGCTCGTAACGAGATAAAAAGACCAGAGGATAAAGGGAAATAACGCGTAGGGGAAACTCTTACGCGAGCCAAGGTAATATTCATCGCCGTTCATATATCTTTCATCATCGGTGTCGTCGTCGTCGTCAGCGTCATCGTCGACCATGGTAATCATGGTCCACGGGTTTCGTCGCTACCGTAGCCGTTCGACCGATATAGCGCCTCGCGAATGAAACGGACAAGGGAACCGCAATCTTCGCCGGGGTTAGCTCCCCCTATTTGTCAAACACTGACACCGACGGTTTTTGTCCTACGAATAATTACCCCGTATTAGAGTAACTGTATTGTGCGCCTACCGATATTAACGACGCAATATTGATTCGCATATGGTGTCCCGATGCGAAATTAGGTATTTCATACGTATCACGCAGCCACTACGCCGGTGTTCCGTCGATCTTTTGTTGTTTGCTGGAGTAACGGTAGGACGTCGAGCTCCGGCAGCATTCTAATGATAGATGTCAAGAGAACTAAACACAGGGAGGATAACGCACAGAGTCGTTCGAAACCGTTCGCTAAATTGCCGGTTTCGTGAAAGTAACGAACATTAAACTGCTAAACGATTCAATACTTTATGCTTTTATGCAGTGGGTGTAAAATTTATTGAGGGGGCGCAAAGAAACGCGTTCGGAACGGTACGCCGCGTTGCGATGGTATGCAGACAAAGAAGGATCTTGTTAAAAATCGGTGGAATTCTTTCACCACTTACATTGCCACTTGATATGCCTCGCATTTTGCACGTTCGTAGATCTACGATATGTTGTATTCATCTTAATAACACTTTATTAAACGTCGGTATGCTGGGTTGCGTGGACTAACGGCGTACAAATACAATTGGCTGTTCGTAGTCTTAGACTAAAACTTTACGTGTTCGTGCAACTGCGAAAAATCAGAGTCTGAATCTAGTTCTAGGGGAAAGCGCAGAATATAATATAACACTTTATGCTTTTATACAGTGGGAGTAAAAAGTATCCGTAGAGTGACTAATTGCGACTAAAATGCTGAGTAACAATGTTTATCAAACAATATTTTTTAAATGAAATTCTTGATACGATAATATAATCCTATGGTGTCTTCTTGTAAACACTGGAACTACCAAATTGGTCGAAATGACCCATTCGTAATTTCTAATGAAAATTATTACAAATTTACTAAACTGAATTTTTGACAATTCACCGTAATTTTCTATAAGAGAATGAATAAACACTTATTTTCATGGCAGTATACATTTCTTCAAATATCTATCTATTCTATTAGTATTCTTGTAGTAGTAGTTCTAGTGTTAATCTAAGTATCGTCAGATGCAACGTAGAGAGTATTTCAGGAAATATGACCAATCAATTAGGAGCTCTATAAATGAAAACTAGGTCTGATTTGATACGACGATGTTGAAGCGGCCAAATACTTAGATTAAGTTCAATTGATAAATATTCATGGTCTGTTGCTGCCATAGGAGTTCCTAAATATCTAGCAGCTAGTCGTAAAAATCTCTGTTGAAAAATATCTACAATTTTATACAAAAATTGTTGGCTCCAACAGGTTGTGGGCCCCAGGATATAAAGAAAAGGGGTGGTTAAACACATAGTCGGTGAGTTTTGCATATTATATACAGGGTGTTCGGCCACCTCTGGGAAAAATTTTAATGGGAGATTGTAGAGGCCAAAACAAGACGAAAATCAAGAATATCAATTTGTTGATGGAGGCTTCCTTAAAAAGTTATTAACGTTCAAAGTTCCGCCAGTTCTGATTTTTTTTCTCGAAAATGCGCAGGATTTCGGGGATATGTCTATTCACCAAAAATGATTGTAATTAACCCCCGCAATCGAAAATAGTTTTTTTAGAACGATTTGAAAAATTTTTTTTTCGCCGAAAAATTTAGGCACCTACCCCATGTTGATTTTTCTTAAAAATTCGTTTCTGATTTCTAGTAATTTTATTTGACAACCTACGGAAAAGTTGTGTAATACTTTTTTGTAGGTACTCATGAGCTCTACTTCAGAAAAAAGTTTCATTGAAATATATTCACTATTGTGGGAGTTATGGCTGTTTGAAAATTGGACCATTTTTATGGGGTTTTTCTCATTTTGCGGGGTCAAGGACCAACTTTTGGAATATTTTTGCGATTTGTACATATTCTCCATCAAAATACGCGTAGTTTGCTTTTTTAAACATTAAAATCGTCCAATCCGTTCAGAAGTTATGACATTTTAAAGATTCGTATGAAAATTCAGGCAGACATTTCTGGCCTGAAATTATATTTTCGGTAAGGAATTTTTTTCTCGAAAATGCGTAGGATTTCGGGGATATGTGTAATGACCAAAAATGATTGCAATCGACTCTTACAATCGAAAATAATTTTTCCAGAACGATTTGAAATTTTTTTTTTTGGCAGTAGACCATGGTAGTTAGCATACAACTTACTCTTCAAGTTGAACGATTTTCACATGTTTATATTTCATAACGCCGTTGAGCAAAATCGTAAACAATGCGTTAAGTAAGAAGGCAAGTATTATCGATGCAGAAAGTGTTGTGTAATGTACATTAAATTCATAATATTGATGAAAGGGTCGCAATTTTTTAACAATAGTAAAGTTAAAATATCTCCTAAATTAATGATCTTTTAACATAGATTAATACTTTTTTGTGAAGAATATATGATTTCATTTAAAAAATTATTGACGATCTTCAAATGTCCTCTACACGTTCACTTACAAGAAAATTAGTATCATCAGAATGTGCCCCTCCCGAAACTATTAAATTTCATCTGAAACATTCCGATGACATTATGGCAGTGTCATCAACAAAGTGTGCAATTTTGGTTTCCATTAATTCTAGAATGTCGTTAAAATATATTTTAAATAACTGTAGACCAGAATCTGCGTTTTCCATTACACTGTGTTTCTTCTATTTACGAAGTGGTTTTTTTAAAATATTAACGAGCAAGTAATGCCCAATTTTGAAATCAATAGAGATATAATATAAAAAACAACAATAATACCAATAATACGCGATCTTAGTACTAACCACGCCCAAAATCTTCGTTCTACAAACTCTAATCTTACTTTTTTGTGATGGCTGATTAATGGCGGTTGTTTCATCATTTTGCATCGTTTTAAATTCTTCGAACGCTTGTTTCTACATCAGCTTCTAGAGTTGAACAGAACTCACAGTTTGTTTATTGGAAAAATTCGAAACCGCTGATTCGGTTGCCGATTTAACACATTCGGTCCATAGAAAGTTTTCCACAAAAAAAAGAAAAGACAGCCACAGACATGAATCGCTAGAACGGCCAAATAAGCCGCAGTCTTGCATGCTCGACCACAATTCCATCATGGACGACGTTAATTTATGCATCGCGCAGAAAATGATAACTTCGCGGGTAAATCAACGGATAAATCAGTCGCGCCGAACCCGACTCAACGGCGCAGAAATGTCGCCTGGCTAATGATAAATGCAGACGTCCGATGTCGCGAAAAATACCGATGTCCTAACAGTATTCGCCGATATCTTAAAAAACGATGGCGGATAGAGATCGCAACAGATGGCGGTTTTGTACTCGCGCGTATACAACGAGATGATATATTGCGCGAGTGTTGATTATAATCACTGGGTTACCTTGTGTAAATTGTAAATCAGACATCAGTAGACACTGTGGGATCTGTTCGTGCAGGTGTAACGTGAGGTCATCGCGAAATCGGTCACATTTTCGAGCAATTCTTCGGGTTCCCCAGAAATTTGGATATACAGAACATTATTTACTATAAATATACAATACCGGGTAAATGTATTCGAACAAAAGATATTTCTTAATTTTTATAAATAAATCGTGATATTCGTATAAAATGAATTCAACAGCTTATGAAGGTTATGATATACATACAGGGTGTTCGGCCACCCCTGGGAAAAATTTTAATGGGAGATTCTAGAGGTCAAAATAAGACGAAAGTGAAGAATACCAATTTGTTGATGGAGACTTTGTTAAAAAGTTATTAACGTTTGAAGTTCCGTCTGTACTGAATTTTTTTCTAGAAAGTGGGTAGAATTTCGGGGGTAGGTCTATTCATAAAAAATTATTGTAATTGACCCCCGCAACTGAAAATAATTTTTCCAGAACGATTTGAAATTTTTTAATTTTCTCGAAAAATTTCACGCCTTCTCGAATTTTTTTCTAGGAAATGAGTAGGATTTCGGGGATATGACTCTTCACCATAAATGATTGTAATTGATCCCTACAGCCAAAAATATTTTTTTTAGAACGATTGGAAATTTTCTTTTTCGTCGAAAAATTTAGGCACCTACCCCCTGTCGATTTCTCTTAAAAATTCGTTTTTGATTTTTAGTAATTTTATTTGAGAACCTACAGAAAAGTTGTGTAATACTTTTTTGTAGGTACTCGTAAGCTCTACTTCAGGAAAAAGTTTCATTGAAATATATTCACAATTGTAGGAGTTATGGCTGTTTGAAAATTGGACCAGTTTTATTGGGGTTTTCTCAATTTACGAGATTAAGGATCAACTTTTCGAATATTTTTAGAATTTCTACTTATTCTACACTAAAATACGCGTCGTTTGCTTTTTTAAACATTAAAATCGTCCAATCCGTTCAGAAGTTATGGTGTTTTAAAGATTCACATGAAATATATGGAAAGCATTTCTGGCCTAAAATTATATTTTCGGTAAGGAATTTTTTTCTCGAAACTGAGTAGGATTTCGGGGGTATGTGTAATGACCAAAAATGATTATAATTAACCCCCGCAATCGAAAATAATTTTTTTAGAACGATTTGAAAAATTTTTTTTTCGCCGAAAAATTTAGGCACCTACCCCCCGTCGATTTTTCTTGAAAATTCATTTTTCATTTTTAATAATTTTTTTCGGCGCCCTACAGAAAAGTTGTTTAATACTTTTTTGTAGGTACTCATGAGCTCTACTTCAGAAAAAAGTTTCATTGAAATATATTCACTATTGTGGGAGTTATGGCTGTTTGAAAATTGGACCATTTTTATTGGGGTTTTCTCAATTTACGGGGTTAAGGAACAACTTTTCGATTATTTTTAGAATTTCTACTTATTCTACACTAAAATACGCGTCGTTTGCTTTTTTAAACATTAAAATCGTCCAATCCGTTCAGAAGTTATGGTGTTTTAAAGATTCACATGAAATATATGGAAAGCATTTCTGGCCTAAAATTATATTTTCGGTAAGGAATTTTTTTCTCGAAACTGAGTAGGATTTCGGGGGTATGTGTAATGACCAAAAATGATTATAATTAACCCCCGCAATCGAAAATAATTTTTTTAGAACGATTTGAAAAATTTTTTTTTCGCCGAAAAATTTAGGCACCTACCCCCCGTCGATTTTTCTTGAAAATTCATTTTTCATTTTTAATAATTTTTTTCGGCGCCCTACAGAAAAGTTGTTTAATACTTTTTTGTAGGTACTCATGAGCTCTACTTCAGAAAAAAGTTTCATTGAAATATATTCACTATTGTGGGAGTTATGGCTGTTTGAAAATTGGACCATTTTTATTGGGGTTTTCTCAATTTACGGGGTTAAGGAACAACTTTTCGATTATTTTTATAATTTCTACTTATTCTACACTAAAATACGCGTTGTTTGCTTTTTTAAACATTAAAATCGTCCAATCCGTTCAGAAGTTATGGTGTTTTAAAGATTCACATGAAATATATGGAAAGCATTTCTGGCCTAAAATTATATTTTCGGTAAGGAATTTTTTTCTCGAAAATGCGTAGGATTTCGGGGATATGTGTAATGACCAAAAATGATTGCAATCGACTCTTACAATCGAAAATAACAACAAATCGAAACAAACAACTCTGTCAACAAATTGGTATTCTTGATTTTCGTCTTATTTTGTCCTCTAGAATCCCCCATTAAAATTTTTTCCAGGGATGGCCGAACACAATGTATATGAATCCGTAATTGTTTGAGGCTAACAGTGCATCGCATAACTTTCGGAAAACTTCAGCAAACGCATGCATCGCGATCAACTGTAAAGCCCGACGCCACGGCAACAGGTTTAATGGGAAAAATAACGTACGTAAGGCTCGATGACAGACAGACAACCGTTACACGAAAAACGTTGCAATCAGAAAGCGACGCGTCAGACCGAGGCATTTAAACATACTAATGTAATTCTATCAATGTTGCACTTTATCCCCGGCGGCCCCGAGTTAAATCGTCGGGGATGAACGATGCAATCTGCCATAACAGAACTCGTCAGCGAAACGCCAGCGAGATCAGCGAGAAATACCGAGAAACAAGGCCCCCGACCAATTACGGCGAGTAACTATCATATCAGCATGAATGATCTTCCTCTCGTACGCGTTGCGAGATAACGAAGGATATCTTTTGATCCCATATATGTTATGAGTTGTGGATGCACGCGTGATTCAGCAGTATGTATTATTAGATAGTATCTTTAACTGTTTCGATACCGGTATTCGGGATAATTTCTCGCAAAATGACCGAAAAGAACGCCCCCAGAAAGGACAAAGTCTCAGGATGCGTTTAACACTAGAAAGACTGAAACTTAGTATACAGGGTGTCCGGCCACCCCTGGGAAAAACTTTAATGGGGGATTCTAGAGGCCAAAATAAGACGAAAATCAAGAATACTAATTTGTTGATGGAGGCTTCGTTAAAAAGTTACTAACGTTTAAAGTTCCGCCCTTCCTGAATTTTTTTCTCGAAAGTGCGCAAGATTTCGGGAGTATGTCTATTCATCAAAAATGATTGTAATTGACCCCTGCAACCGACGATATTTTTTCCAGAACGATTTGAAATTTTTTTCTTTCGCCGAAAAATTTAGGCATCCTCCTGAATTTTTTTCTCGAAAGTGCGTAGGATTTCTAGGTTATGTGTATTCATAAAAAATGGTTGTATTTGACCCCAGAACCTAGATATAATTTTTTTAGAACGATTCAAAATTTTTTTTTTTCGCTGAAAAATTTAGGCACCTACCCCCCGTCCATTTTTCTTAAAAATTAGTTTTTCATTTTTGATAATTTTATTTGACGCCCTACAGAAAAGTTGTCTAATATTTTTTTGTAGCTATCCATGAGCTCTACTTCCAGACTAAATTTCAATGAGATCCCTTCACTATTGTTAAAGTTATGGTCGTTTAATAATTGGACCATTTTTGTGATGTTTTCCCCATTTTACGGAGTCAAGGAACAACTTTTCGAATATTCTTAGAATTTCTACATATTCTCCATCAAAATGAGCGTAGTTTGCTTTTTTAAACATCAAAATCGTCCAATCCGTTCAAGAGTTATGACATTTTAAAGATTTGCATGAAATTTCGGGCAGACATTTCTGGCCAGAAATGGTATTTTCGGTAAGGAATTTTTTTCTCGAAACTGAGTAGGATTTCGGGGGTATGTGTATTCACCAAAAATGCTTGCAATTGACCCCTGCAACTAAAAATAATTTTTCCAAGACGATTCGAAAGTCACTTTTTTCATCCAAAACTATCAGCACTTACTCGAATTTTTTTCTCGAAACTGAGTAGGATTTCGGGGGTATGTGTATTCACCAAAAATGATTGCAATTGACTCTCGGAACCGAAAATAATTTTTTTAGAATTAATTAAAAATTTTTTTTTTCGTCGAAAAATTTAGGCACCTACCCCCCCTGTCGATTTTTCTTAAAAATTCCTTTTTCATTTTTAGTAATTTTGATAGACGCCCCACAGAAAAGTTGTCTAATACTTTTTTGTAGGTACCCATGAGCTCCACTTCAGAAAAAAGTTTCATTGAAATATATTCACTATTGTGGGAGTTATGGCTGTTTGAAAATCGGTCCATTTTTATGGGGTTTTTCTAACTTTACGGGGTTAAGGAGCAACTTTTTGAATATTTTTATAATTTGTACATATTCTCCACTAAAATACGCGTAGTTTGCTTTTTTAAACATTAAAATCGTCCAATCCGTTCAGAAGTTATGACGTTTTAAAGATTCGCATGAAAATTCGGGCAAACATTTCTGGCCAGAAATGATATTTTCGGTAAGGAATTTTTTTTCTCGAAACTGAGTAGGATTTCGGGGGTATGTGTATTTACCAAAAATGATTGCAATTGACCCCCGCAAACGAAAATATTTTTTTTGGAAAGATTTGCAATTTTTTTTTTCATCGAAAAATTTAGCCACCTACCTCCTGTCGATTTTTCTTAAAAATTCGTTTTTGATTTTTAGTAATTTCGTTTGACGTCCTACAGAAAAGTTGTTTAATACTTTTTTGTAGGTACCTATAGGCTCTACTTCAGAATAAAGTTTCATTAAAATATATTCACTATTATAGGAGTTATGGCTGTCTGAAAATTGGACCATTTTTATAGGGTTTTTCTCATTTTGCGGGGTGAAGGACCAACTTTTCGAATATTTTTGCGATTTGTACATATTCTCCATCAAAATACGCGTAGTTTGCTTTTTTAAACATCAAAATCGTCCAATCCGTTCAAGAGTTATAACATTTTAAAGATTTGCATGTTTCGGGGTAACATTTCTGGCCAGAAATGATATTTTCGGTAAGGAATTTTTTTCTCGAAAGTGTGTAGGAATTCGGGGGTATGTCTATTCACCAAAAATGCTTGTAATTGATCCCTGCAACTAAAAATAATTTTTTTAGAACAATTTGTAATTCTTTAATTTTGTCGAAAAATTTCGCACATCCCGAATTTTTTTCTCGAAACTGGGTAGGATTTCGCGGGTATGTCTTTTGACCAAAAATGCTTGTAATTAACCCTTGAAACTGAAAATATTTTTTCCAGAATTATTTGAAAGTTTTTAATTTTGTTAAAAAATTTGTCCACCTCTCGATTTTCTCCTCGAACGTGCGTAGGTTTTCGGGGATATGTCTGTTCACCAAAAATGCATGCAATTGACTTCTCTAACTAAATACAATTTTCTTAGTATGATTTAAAATTTTTTAATTTCGTCTAAAACTTTCAATAGCTAGTCGAATTTTGTTCTCGAAACCGAATAGGAATTCAGGGGTATGTCTATCCACCAAAAATAATTAATTTAATTTAATTTAATTTTAATGTAATTTAATTTTTCAATAATTCTTTAACAAAGCCTCAGTTAAGAAATTGATGTTCCTCTTATTTTAGCCTCTAGAATCTTCCATTAAAATTTTTCGCTGGGGTGGCCGGACACCCTGTAGAATTCACGAGGTACAGTCTCCATTTGACGATTGTCCTTTCGATCGTGGTGCTAGAAAAGTTTGGGGAATGTAAAAGAAAACTGGTAGTAAATCTGTTACGGCTATAAACGGTGATACGAGCAATGATGCACGTGCGAAAATGCACACCGGGAGCGCGCTTATTATACGTATCTATAAATTCAGTTTAAATTCCAGGATTTATATGCTTGAATAGCTTTCTGAGGCTACGCTTGAACTGCAAATGATTGCGACCGATCGTTTCGGACGACAGCCTAGATTAATTGTGCTATTAAACGACAAGTCGTACTGGTTCGGGAAGAAATCCTGTCCGGATCTCGCGGTACTCTTATCTTAAGCGCGCGATTATGATTTTTCGGGCAATTACAGTGGCCCACACAAACGTTCGTGCGCTAGAATGAAATTTCTTCGACTCAATTTTATCAGTATTTATACACGATTTTTTCTCTGTCGAAATGTATCTGGTCGGTGCGCATAAAATGAAACCTTAACCACAAGATACACTTACAATTAGTTAAAATAATTTCCACGCGTAGACGTAGAAATAGATATAAAATAGACGTAGACCTCTCTGTATCACTTTATATTATAAGAAGGCGAAAAAAAAGTTTCAAATCGTTCTGGAAAAATTATTTTCGGTTGCGGGGATCAATTACAATCATTTTTGGTCACTGGACACCACCCTTCAAACTCTACTCACTTTCGAGAAAAAAAATTCGAGGTATAGAATTTTTCGACAAAATGACAAAATTTCAAATTGTTCTGGAAAAATTATTTTCAGTTGCAGGGACCTATTAGGATCGTGTTTGGTCATTAGACATACCCCCGAAATTTTGCGCATTTTCGAGAAAAAAATTCAGGAAGGGCGGAACTTTAAACGTTAATAACATTTTAAGGAAGCCTCCATCAACAAATTAGTTTTCTTGATTTTCGTGTTATTTTGGCCTCTAGAATCTCCCATTAAAATTTTTCCCAGGTATGGCCGAACACCCTGTATACGATACTAAGGAATATGAAATTTTTAAATGTAAACAAATTTGCAGTGTCCGCAGGGGCAGGAGAAATTTTGTCGACGTTCGTCAAACTGTAAATTTATTACCGATAGCTGAATTCGAGAATGCGTCAAATTAGATTCGCAAAGAATTAAACGAAGGACATTAAAATTCGAGTTTACGACGTTAACGCATAAATGCATTCAATTATATGAAAGTACTCACTCCGCATTAATATGGGTGTAATATTTTATACGGCCATAATTACTCGTAACTGTCTTCAAGAATATTTCCCTAGACGTACCAACAATAACCGAAGTAAGTAATCAAAAAACGTCTGGTTACGTGCGTGCGTTACTATGGTAGCGCTAATGACGTTGTTCCGTATTTACAGTTACGCAAATTTATTATCGAAACGGAAATATAAAAGGCAGAAGTTGAAAGTAGTACGATGCTTGGAAAAATTGTACTAATTACAAAGTTAATTTCTTCTTTGCCGACTCAATAAATTCTTCTTACGTATTTTTAAATGATCATGATCGTGCAATGATTGATTGTTTACTTTTAAAATGGGCATATCAGTTAAATACGTATTGCGACGAAATATCGTAGAAAATGTATCCACAGTTCATGCTCCAGTAACATACGTAACCAAAAAATGTGAAGACACTGTCGTGTAAGAATAAAACCACGTTTTTAATGTTTTAAACTCCAATGCCGTCTTTGACAACGGAAATGGATCTTGATTTTTTACATTGATTGCTTTAATTGATTCATTAAACTCACTGATTTGCGATTTCCCTTCGTTATAATATACAGGGTGTTCGACCACCCCTGGGGAAAATTTTAATTAGAGATTCAGGAGACTAAAATAAGACGAAAATTAAGAATACCAATTTGTTGATCGAGGCTTCGTTAAAAAGTTATTAACGTTTAAACTTCCACCTGTAGAACGGCAATCTGCGAGCAGCTGCGTGCGCGCGATAGTGGTTCTCATTCAGCATAAGAGACTCTATTTACTGACGTATCGACAGCCTTACGGTTTTCTGAGTGAGAACCATTATCGCGCATGCGCAGCTGTTCACAGATTGCCGTTCTACAGGCGGAACTTTAACAGTTAATAACTTTTTAACGAAGCCTCCATCGACAAATTAGTATTCTTGATTTTCGTCTTATTTTCGCCTCTGGAATCTCCCATTAAAATTTTTATGATGTAAATACGAGTTGCGAAAGAACGACATAGAAGTTAATTTAGAGAAGTTTAAACATTCGGAATAGAGGCCAAAGATAGAGGGAAACGAGAAACAAGACGAAAAATGAAGGAAGTGGTAGATACACGAGAATATAGTAATAAACTGTGAATGAAAATTAATTGCTAGCTTAAGAAATTAGGAATAAATGGAAGATAACGTAAAAGTAGAGCCGACATGTAGGTCGGTAAGTAAGAGTACAGGAAAAGCAGAGACATCGAGTGGTAAAAAAGTTAGTAGGGCAGATAAAACAGATTTAGGTGTAGGTAAAAAAGGGAAGTCGCCAAAAGACGAAAAGCCGCAACAAAACGGAGAGGATACACGCGTTAGAGAAATATTCATCAGCGAAAAGAAATACAGAAGACGGGAATATGAATTACTACGAGTCGTAAAGAAAAGAGGGCAGCAACGAGAAGGTTAGAGAAAAAAAAGAATATTGTGGTATTGCAAATGCTAAAAGTAGAAGAAAATGAAAGAAGGAAGAAGTAAGAGCTACAAAGGGTGATATTAAATAATTTTAGATACTTTATATATCTATTAATTGACAAAAGTATATTAATTTTTATATTCAATATTTATATTTTGGACTCATCGTTTATCGAGAAAGCGATAAGGGCGTTTTTTGTTCCGTGGGAGACATTCTGACGAATCCTGCATTTTTTGATTTTACAGACGTTACCAAAAATGATAATTTACTATTTTTTAACATCGTCCTTCACGAACGACTTGCACGAAACAGGTGAACGTGAAAACGTTAAGAGCCAGCTTGGTCAATTACACGGTTTGCAGGTACTTGTACTGACTATTGCTAATAAGGACAGAAATGGTGAAAACAGAAGGAACGGTAACGTTAACGGAGGTTGGATATCGTCGAGATTGCTCGACTGTCGCTAGATGATCGTTACTCGATGTGGCTACCTTCGGGTATTCTCGCGAACAGGCAGCCCAAAGAGAGGACAGAAGAAGGAAGAACCGCAGAGGTGGTAGCCCCTCGCTCGGTTTTTCAAGCGAGCAGGGAGGGCAAGAGAATCTGATTGCGCGGGATTCCCGCTTTGAAGTGGCACCGCCGATGTTCTCGGCCATCTCGACTCGTTACCACTACGGAATCGGCACTCTTTCCACGATATCTTTTCTTCGGATTCGTTCACCGGGTCAACCGGCGACTCTATCCAACTTTAATTTTTTCTGCGCCGGCCATATTATTCGATCGAGTCATAAGTAATCGTCGTTCCCTCGTACCAACTTTATTACTCTTTTGAAAGAGTTACGGAACAACTTAACACTTTGACTGCCATGTCACCCATATATGGGCGACAGAATTTATCATTTTGATACTAGAAAAATTAATTCTCATGTTAAGACGTTAAAGGAAATAAATTCGAATGGAATTTGTGAATTTTAACAAGGTTACGAAAATAAATACTGAAACAAATTTTAGGTTACGATGGTCTAAAATTGAAATTGTATTTGTGCAGAATATTAAATGATTTTGATCTTTATCGGTAACAGCAATCGGGAATATGTACCTTAACACTTTGACTGCTACGTCAGCCATATATGGCCGACAGAATTTATCATTTTGATACTAGAAAAATTAATTCTCATGTTAAAACGTTAAAGGAAATAAATTCGAATGGAACTTGTGAATTTTAACAAGGTTATGAAAATAAATACTGAAACAAATTTTTGGTTGTAATGGTCCAAAATCAAAGTTTTACTTGTGCAGAATATTAAACGGTTTTGATCTTTATCGGTAACAGCAATCAGGAATATGTACCTTAACACATTGACTGCCATGTCAGCCATATATGGACGACAGAATTTATCATTTTGATACTAGAAAAATTAATTCTCATGTTAAGACGTTAAAGGAAATAAATTCGAATGGAATTTGTGAATTTTAACAAGGTTACGAAAATAAATACTGAAACAAATTTTAGGTTCTGATGGTTTAAAATCGAAATTGTATTTGTGCAGAATATTAAATGATTTTGATCTTTATCGGTAACAGCAATCAGGAATATGTACCTCAACACGTTGACTGCTACGTCAGCCATATATGGGCGACAGAATTTATCATTTTGATACTAGAAAAATTAATTCTCATGTTAAGACGTTAAGGGAAATAAATTCGAATGGAATTTATGAATTTTAACAAGGTTACGAAAATAAATACTGAAACAAATTTTAGGTTCTGATGGTTTAAAATCGAAATTGTATTTGTGCAGAATATTAAATGATTTTGATCTTTATCGGTAACAGCAATCAGGAATATATACCCTAACACTTTGACTGCCATGTTACCCATATATGAGTGACAGAATTTATCATTTTGATACTAGAAAAATTAATTCTCATGTTAAAACGTTAAAGGAAATAAATTCGAATGGAACTTGTGAATTTTAACAAGGTTACGAAAATATACACTGAAACAAATTTTAGGTTACGATGGTCTAAAATTGAAATTGTATTTGTGCAGAATATTAAATGATTTTGATCTTTATCGGTAACAGCAATCAGGAATATATACCTTAACACTTTGACTGCCATGTCACCCATATATGGGCGACAGAATTTATCATTTTGATACTAGAAAAATTAATTCTCATGTTAAAACGTTAAAGGAAATAAATTTGAATGGAACTTGTGAATTTTAACAAGGTTATGAAAATAAATACTGAAACAAATTTTTGGTTGTAATGGTCCAAAATCAAAGTTTTACTTGTGCAGAATATTAAACGGTTTTGATCTTTATCGGTAACAGCAATCAGGAATATGTACCTTAACACTTTGACTGCCATGTCACCCATATATGGGCGACAGAATTTATCATTTTGATACTAGAAAAATTAATTCTCAAATTAAGACGTTGAGGGGAATAAATTTGAATAGAGTTTGTGAATTCTAACAAGGTTACGAAAATAAATACTGAAACAAATTTTAGGTTACGGTGGTCTAAAATTGAAATTGTATTTGTGCAGAATATTAAATGATTTTGATCTTTATCGGTAACAGCAATCAGGAATATGTACCTTAACACTTCGACTGTTACGTCAGCCATATATGAGTGACAGGATTTACCATTTTGATACTAGAAAAATTAATTCTCAAATTAAGACGTTAAGGGAAATAAATTCGAATGGAATTTGCGAATTTTAACAAGGTTACGAAAATGAATACTGAAACATATTTTAGGTTACGATGGTCTAAAATTGAAATTGTATTTGTGCAGAATATTAAATGATTTTGATCTTTATCGGTAACAGCAATCAGGAATATATACCTTAACACTTTGACTGCCATGTCACCCATATATGGGCGACAGAATTTATCATTTTGATACTAGAAAAATTAATTCTCAAATTAAGACGTTAAAGGAAATAAATTCGAATGGAATTTGTGAATTTTAACAAAGTTACGAAAATAAATACTGAAACAAATTTTAGGTTACGATGGTCTAAAATTGAAATTGTATTTGTGCAGAATATTAAATGATTTTGATCTTTATCGGTAACAGCAATCAGGAATATGTACCTTAACACTTCGACTGCCATGTCACCCATATATGGACGACAGAATTTATCATTTTGATACTAGAAAAATTAATTCTCAAATTAAGACGTTAAGGGAAATAAATTCGAATGGAATTTGTGAATTTTAACAAGGTTACGAAAATAAATACTGAAACAAATTTTAGGTTACGATGGTCTAAAATTGAAATTGTATTTGTGCAGAATATTAAATGATTTTGATCTTTATCGGTAACAGCAATCAGGAATATGTACCTTAACACTTCGACTGCCATGTCACCCATATATGGACGACAGAATTTATCATTTTGATACTAGAAAAATTAATTCTCAAATTAAGACGTTAAGGGAAATAAATTCGAATGGAATTTGTGAATTTTAACAAGGTTACGAAAATAAATACTGAAACAAATTTTAGGTTACGATGGTCTAAAATTGAAATTGTATTTGTGCAGAATATTAAATGATTTTGATCTTTATCGGTAACAGCAATCAGGAATATGTACCTTAACACTTTGACTGCCATGTCAGCCATATATGGGCGACAGAATTTATCATTTTTATACTAGAAAAATTAATTCTCATGTTAAGACGTTAAAGGAAATAAATTCGAATCGAATTTGTGAATTTTAACAAGGTTACGAAAATAAATACTGAAACAAATTTTAGGTTACGATGGTCTAAAATTGAAATTGTATTTGTGCAGAATATTAAATGATTTTGATCTTTATCGGTAACAGCAATCAGGAATATATACCTTAACACTTTGACTGCCATGTCACCCATATATGGGCGACAGAATTTATCATTTTGATACTAGAAAAATTAATTCTCATGTTAAGACGTTAAAGGAAATAAATTCGAATGGAATTTGTGAATTTTAACAAGGTTACGAAAATAAATACTGAAACAAATTTTAGGTTACGATGGTCTAAAATTGAAATTGTATTTGTGCAGAATATTAAATGATTTTGATCTTTATCGGTAACAGCAATCGGGAATATGTACCTTAACACTTTGACTGCTACGTCAGCCATATATGGGCGACAGAATTTATCATTTTGATACTAGAAAAATTAATTCTCAAATTAAGACGTTAAAGGAAATAAATTCGAATGGAATTTGTGAATTTTAACAAGGTTACGACAATAAATACTGAAACAAATTTTAAGTTATTTAGCTTACGATGGTCCAAAATCGAAATTTTACTTGTGCAGAATATTAATCAGTTTCGATCTGGCAATTATATTCTCCGTTATTCCAGTCAGGGTCAAAATTGAGTGGACACCTATCCATGATTAATTAATTTGCCTAATTGACTTCCTATTTTTTCATTTTTCATCATAGTTTGCATTATCATCAACAAATTTTTCTCGTGGTTTGTGAAAATATGATTGACCTCGACTAAGGATCACTTTAAAACAAAATGGACACTGCTTACCAGTCGAAAACAAGACCTTGTACTCGCGTGCCATTTTATAACAAATGATGAATAGAAATCGATAGCAATTGATATAACGAACTTGGATGAAAGAGAAACCTCCAAAAATGTACAACTATGGTTATTGAAGATGATGGAAGAACGAAGAATAAACAAGGAATATGAAAAAGGCAATTAAAGGCATATCATGCTTCGCACACACATTAAACCTGGTGCCTTAAAATGCGATGGAGCCAGAAAGTAATATAAATTCTATATGCCATAAAGTAAAATTATAAATTTCTTACACGCATCCCTCGATTTCAACCAATTTCTTTCACAATTGATGGGGTACGAATCCTTACGAGACCGACTGCATGTATTTTCAGAGTAAAAATGTATGTTTTATAGCCCTTGTTATTGTATAGATAATTAAAACGTAATATGGTTTTATAACATAACTCTATTTGGACACTTGGACAAGATATATATAAACACGTATGATCAGTATGACTGCCGGCACAGAAGTAAACGAGGAACCTAAAACGATATAGGTGTCGCTAGGACAATACGTATTAACATACGAACATAACAGACGTGGCGATTAGTACTTAAATTTCTGTGTTCTAACAGTCCTACATTCTACCCTCTAATCTGGTTATTTAAACCTGAAACACTCTGCATAGATCTAACGAAATTAATCTTTAAAAAGATATTTTTACATTGAAATTCACACGCGATCTCAGTGAAATTTATTCCACTTCCAAGTTTATTAAAAGATAATTAAGAAAGTACAATACCGTGCGCTGTTTCCCGATTAAATTGATCTTGTAAAGTCGCGTTAAGAATCTTCCTCTAATTACTTCCCATTATCTCGATAGAATCTATATCATAGAGATATACTTCCCTCTGGCAAATGTGAGCAATTTGCACGTTAAAGCGCGCACACTTTAGATAATAACGCTCATTATGAAACGCATCCGCCTGTACCTTTTACACCAGCACCTTTTTCGGAAGTGAAGACATTTTTAAAGGATCGCGCGAGATCGACGGGGTGCAACATGAAAGAGACCATACGGTGCAAAGAGCCGAAATCTTAATTACCCGGCGGACAGTCACTTTTCAATTTCTCACCTTACCGTGGGAGAGGACAAAAAGTCGGTGATGTACCTGGGAATATGGCGCGACGCCGACCTGACACGGTTTATAACCCGTGCTCTTTCTTACGTTCCTTCTCGGTGGAGCACTATTTTAGCTCCTCTCGCTTCGTCGATCCTCTTTCTTTCAACCTGTTACGTAAAATTTGTTGTGTACGCCTCTTAGTTACGGGAAGTTGTAAATCTCTTTATATTTGAACAATTGTTAAGTTATTAATTCTGACAGAACGAATAATTAATTTATATTGCCCCATGGGTAAATTATTTATTAACGCTCTTTGGATAATCGTTCAAGTCCAAATCCTTTAATTTAACAGAGTTATTTACAACGCGATTCTAAAAACGAAAAAATATTAGGGAGCAACTTATTTTTCTTTGTAATTTTAATTTCTTTTTCAGGGACAGAGTGAACTGGGTGTGTGTAATAGTTAGACTGCGGATGTTTATGTCAATAAAATTGCTATAGTGGAATTTCCGTATTCCAACATACAGGGTGTTCCCTGGGAAAAATTTTAATGAGAGATTCTAGAGACCAAAATAAGACGAAAATCGAGAATATCAGTTTCTTGACTGAGGCTTCGTTAGAAAGTTATTAAAAAATTTAATTAAAAATTTTTATATCATTCTGAAAAAATTATTTTTGATTGCGGGGCTCGATTACAATCATTTTTGGTGAATACACATACCCCTGAAATCATACTCAGTTTCGAAAAAAAAATTCATTACTGAAAATATAATTTCTGGTTAGAAATATTTGCCCGAAATTTCATGCGAATTTTAAAATGTCATAACTCCTGAACGGATTCGACGATTTTAATTTTCGAAAACGCAAACGACGCGTATTTAGATGAAGAATATGTAAAAATTGCGAAAATATTCGAAAAGTTGATCCTTGACCCCGGAAAGTGAGAAAAACCTCATAAAAGTGGTCCAATTTTCAAACGACCATAACTCCTACAATAGTGAACATATTTCAATGAAACTTTTTTCTGAAGTAGAGCTCATGGGTACCTACAAAAAGGTATTAGGCAACTTTTTTGTAGAGCGTCAAAAAAATTTATTAAAAATCAAAAACAAATTTTTAAGAAAAATCGACAGGTGGTGCCTAAAATTGACGGAAAAAAAAATTTCAAATCGTTCTGGAAAAATCATTTTCGGTTACGGGGGTCAATTACAATCATTTTGGGCGAATAGACATATCCCCGGAATGCTACCCACTTTCAAGAAAAAAAATACCTTACCGAAAATATAATTTCTGGTGAGAAATGATTTCTCCAAATTTCATACTTACGTTTGAAACACCAAAACTCCTAAACGAATTGGAGGATTTTAATGTTTCAAAATGCAAATAACGCGTACTTCAATCAAAAATATGTAGAAATTCCAAAAATATTCGAAAAGTTGCTCCTTAATCCTGTAAAGTGAGAAAAACCTCATAAAAGTGGTCCAATTTTCAAACGACCATAACTCCTACAATAGTGAACATATTTAAATGAAACTTTTTCCTGAAGTGGAACTCATGGGCACTTACAAAAAAGTATTAGGCAACTTTTTTGTAGAGCGTCAAACAAATTTATTAAAAATAGAAAACAAATTTTTAAGAAAAATCGACTAGGGGATGCTGATGATGACAATTTTTCTTTCAATGTCATACGAATGTCATAGTGTATCAGGTCGTTGAATTCGTTTCGACGTCGTCTACAATACTATGAAGTTAAAAATACCTAGTTCCATTTAAAAATATAACAATGACCTTAATTTTGTATCAGAAATCAATTTATTTTTAAATGTATGCAACTGCAATATTTTGTCGGTGAAATTTTTTTGTCAAATTAGTTCGTGCCTCACCCTGTATATCTTCATGATAAATAGATTATTTAACATATAATTAAAATTAATATATACACTTATATTGAAATAATTAGTTAATTGCTGAGATACAAAAATAAGTGGGCAGGAATTATAATAAAGTATAATAATAATTGAATAAATAAGCATTCGTACTATTTACGTTCATTTGTTCGCGTCTAAATGCGAGACGTTGGTGTTACGTATCACCGAATAATTTCAAATATTGTGGCAGTCGATTCATGGCAATTTTTCTCGACGTCGCGTACAGTACTATGAAGTTAAAAATACCTAGTTAAATACTGATTAACTTTAATAGAAAACATTTCTTTACCAAACCATCGAAAGGAGCTGAAAAATCGTGGAGACTAATTCATGCCTGGCTCTGTATTTCATAATTTAAATGACAACTCTTCCAATCAGTGTTCTGTTTACTCCTATGATCTTTTTTCATCGTTTCAAGTATTCCTTAGTAAAAAAAAATTACATAATAATTAGAATCCACGCCTCGAAGAGCCCTCGAAACCATTCGATTTATAATGAACGGCGTATAAATAACAACGCTGTTAATTTAGTTCGCGTTTTTGAAGTTCCGCGCCAGTGTGTGTGTCGTATCGTGGAATCCGCGAGTGGCGCTGACTGACCGTAGCAAGAAGATAATGCGCCCCCTCCCCCTCCCCCGAACATTTCGGATTCCAGCCGCACCAAAGAATAAGATTCTCTTTGCAACTCCCTGTCCCACTCGTTGGTCGCCCCCTCTTCCTTTCTCTGTCACACGCGCGCCGTTCTCCTCTGTCCTTCTGTCGGTTCCTGTTTCTCTCTATCCGGGGCCCTTGGGTCCTTGACTTGGCGGATAATTATGTTCCCGGCCCTTATTCCTCGACTTCGAACCTCTCCATAAACGTATCGAACTCTTCTCCCGATTTAGGTCTCCCCGCCCTCCCCCCCTCCCCCTCCTCCCCCTTCCACCATTTCGATTCTCTTCTACTCCCTCGTCGTCAGTTTTCTCCGATCTTTCAGCCCCCTCTTTCCTTCCCCCTTCTTTCCATTTGCAGGTTCCGCGCAGTTTCTCCTTTTATTCTCAACCCTTTTTCGCTCCTTCCCTTTGCTCTTTTCGTCTTCATCGGTTTCTTTGCCTCGCGAGCGCAACGCTCGCGGTCCCTCGGTCCACCACGGCCCCGCGTCTCACGCCTCCTTCTCCGTTTTGCTCTCTTTCGTCCTCTCACCCGGCCAGTGCGTGTCGTTGTCGCTCATCCGTGGACGTGACACTTCGTCTTCCGTCCGATTCCGGATCCGCAGGCACGAGACTCGCCGATTCACCGATACCGCCGATCCCTTTTGCTCCATTTGCCCCGGACGGGACGCTCGCGACGTTATCCCTCGCCCCCCCCCCCCCTTCTCCGTTTCGTCGCTTTTCCAATCGATTATTTACTCCTTCGTTAGGATTACGGCTGATCAGAAACGATAAACTGCCATTGATTTTTTAACGCGCGAAAGGATAATGCTGTTTACAATTCGGTCGTTTAGGCATTGGGCATGCCATCAAACGGCAAAACCGCGCAAAGATCGTTCGAGTTAAATGTTGAAAACGAGGTTCGTTCCCGAGTTGCGGTGCAGTTCCGACTTTGACCGTACTTCCGCGCGAAAACGATCGCAACAATTCCATAATGGCTGAAACGACTCGCAATAAACGTCCTGTTTCGAAATCGGCTCCTGAGAATTCTGCCGGCGCAGGGACGGGGCACGGGTTTCCAGGTCTTCCAACACGAACGAGAGAAGTCGAGGGGGCAATTACATTGGAGAACAATTACAGGTTGGCACGTCCTCCCGGTGCCATCGCGGCTTTTTCTATCCCCGAGATTCCGAGTTGAGGAACGTCGAGGAACCTTTTCGAGAGCCGTGAGAGGGAGGTCGAAGACATTTTTATTACAGTTAATATTTAAGGCCTTGATGACACGGAGAGTTACGAAAAACGACTAACGCGCGATGGCCGTATCGACGAACTCTTTAATGAAGATTTCGTTTTACATGGAACAATTCTAATCAAAAATCGGTAATTATTTCGAAGTTTGTCCTCTTTACCGATTTTCGTGACCTTGAAATATGTTGTCAAGGTCATCGTTCTGAACAATTTTCCCCTGTACATGTTACTGCCGCTCGACCTTAGTTTCCTTATTTTTAGATATTCGTAAAAAACTGTAGTCATACTTATGTCACCAGTACACTGTATTCCGGGAAAAATGGAGAGTGAATGGTGATTGAAAGAGTGATTGAAGTGGTTTGAGGTTACATTATAATCAAAAATCGGTAATTATTTCGAAGTTTGTCCTCTTTACCGATTTTCGTGACCTTGAAATATGTTGTCAAGGTCATCGTTCTGAACAATTTTCCCCTGTACATGTTACTGCCGCTCGACCTTAGTTTCCTTATTTTTAGATATTCGTAAAAAACTGTAGTCATACTTATGTCACCAATACACTGTATTCCGGGAAAAATGGAGACTGAATGGTGATCGAAAGAGTGATTGAAGTGGTTTGAGGTTATATTATAATCAAAAATCGGTATTGTTTCGAAGTTTGTCCTCTTTACCGATTTTCGTGACCTTGAAATATGTTGTCAAGGTCATCGTTCTGAACAATTTTCCCCTGTACATGTTACTACCGCTCGACCTTAGTTTCCTTATTTTTAGATATTCGTAAAAAACTGTAGTCATACTTACGTCACCAGTACACTGTATTCCGGGAAAAATGGAGACTGAATGGTGATTGAAAGAGTGATTGAAGTGGTTTCAGGTTATATTATAATCAAAAATCGGTATTGTTTCGAAGTTTGCCCTCTTTACCGATTTTCGTGACCTTGAAATATGTTGTCAAGGTCATCGTTCTGAACAATTTTCCCCTGTACATATTACTGCCGCTCGACCTTAGTTTCCTTATTTTTAGATATTCGTAAAAAACTGTAGTCATACTTATGTCACCAATACACTGTATTCCGGGAAAAATGGAGACTGAATGGTGATTGAAAGAGTGATTGAAGTGGTTTGAGGTTATATTATAATCAAAAATCGGTATTGTTTCGAAGTTTGTCCTCTTTACCGATTTTCGTGACCTTGAAATATGTTGTCAAAGTCATCGTTCTGAACAATTTTCCCCTGTACATGTTACTGCCGCTCGACCTTAGTTTCCTTATTTTTAGATATTCGTAAAAAACTGTAGTCATACTTATGTCACCAATACACTGTATTCCGGGAAAAATGGAGACTGAATGGTGATCGAAAGAGTGATTGAAGTGGTTTGAGGTTATATTATAATCAAAAATCGGTATTGTTTCGAAGTTTGTCCTCTTTACCGATTTTCGTGACCTTGAAATATGTTGTCAAGGTCATCGTTCTGAACAATTTTCCCCTGTACATGTTACTACCGCTCGACCTTAGTTTCCTTATTTTTAGATATTCGTAAAAAACTGTAGTCATACTTACGTCACCAGTACACTGTATTCCGGGAAAAATGGAGACTGAATGGTGATTGAAAGAGTGATTGAAGTGGTTTCAGGTTATATTATAATCAAAAATCGGTATTGTTTCGAAGTTTGCCCTCTTTACCGATTTTCGTGACCTTGAAATATGTTGTCAAGGTCATCGTTCTGAACAATTTTCCCCTGTACATATTACTGCCGCTCGACCTTAGTTTCCTTATTTTTAGATATTCGTAAAAAACTGTAGTCATACTTATGTCACCAATACACTGTATTCCGGGAAAAATGGAGACTGAATGGTGATTGAAAGAGTGATTGAAGTGGTTTGAGGTTATATTATAATCAAAAATCGGTATTGTTTCGAAGTTTGCCCTCTTTACCGATTTTCGTGACCTTGAAATATGTTGTCAAGGTCATCGTTCCGAACAATTTTCCCCTGTACATATTACTGCCGCTCGACCTTAGTTTCCTTATTTTTAGATATTCGTAAAAAACTGTAGTCATACTTATGTCACCAGTACACTGTATTCCGGAAAAAATGGAGACTGAATGGTGATTGAAAGAGTGATTGAAGTGGTTTGAGGTTATATTATAATCAAAAATCGGTATTGTTTCGAAGTTTGTCCTCTTTACCGATTTTCGTGACCTTGAAATATGTTGTCAAAGTCATCGTTCTGAACAATTTTCCCCTGTACATGTTACTACCGCTCGACCTTAGTTTCCTTATTTTTAGATATTCGTAAAAAACTGTAGTCATACTTATGTCACCAGTACACTGTATTCCGGAAAAAATGGAGACTGAATGGTGATCGAAAGAGTGATTGAAGTGGTTTGAGGTTATATTTTCTGGCGAAATGGGGGTTTGGGGCAGGTCCCTTCCCAAATATAATACACGAAATTCTGGATGGTTTCACATCACAATCTTACAGCATCTCAAGTAGAATCTCAACAGCTCGCTCGTAAACTAATGACTAATCACTTGAAAGTAATACGTATCAAATACCCAAACATAGCTGTTGCAACAAGAAGAATACGTTACAAACGCCGTTAAGCGATAGACTATGCCGAAATGATGTGTACACGTAATCTAACAAGTTTGATTAAAGATTTTTGACCTTGACAACATATTTCAAGGTCACGAAAATCGATGAGGAGGGCAAACTTCTAAATAATTACCCAAAAATCTTTTCCTGTCTACGAAAAGATACTACAATGTGGTTACGAGAAATAAATTATCTGCCATGGGATGTAGAGGAAACTTGCTGCCATGGTTAATTTACTAATGTATAGTAAATTTCACAATTTTTACCACCCCCCCCCCCCCTGAAAAAATACTTGGATACCACGTTTTAATAAAACACAAGGAGAAATACTTTTCCACTCATATTTGGAAAATATATCTGTCACTTTGAATTTGGTATTTTGAACCCCGGGTTTGTAATTAACGACCCGAAGAACTCCAACAAGAAAAATGAAAATAATGAAAAATATGTACCTACGTCTGAGCTAGACGAGTATTGACATAATGGTTTCGAGATATCGATGACTTACCGTGTCTCCACGTGAATCGAACGGTAGAATTAGGGGTTAAGTTAAGCTAGGTCACGACTCAGGGTCGAGGGGTTACATGTCTGAACGATGTGCCGCGATGATTGGCGGAATGTGCCGTTTTACGAGGCTTCGAGGACGCGTACCTACGAGGAGGCGAAAAAAAAATGCAGAAAACGACGGACGCGACCGAGCAGAGAAGAGAGTAGGCAGAAGGGAGCACGACGAACAGAGAAAAGGAAAGCGGAGAAAAGACGGTGCTGGAAACGCGCGCGCCGCGCCGTTGCAGTTATAATTTGATGCAACGCGGCTATAAAGAGGATTACGCGCATAGATGACTATAATTTTCGTGGAAAATGACGAAGAACCCTTTTACCGCTCTTCGGGACGACACGTCGATGTCCTTCCCTTTACTTCCTTTCTCTTAAGGTTCGTTAACATCGAATTCCAGTACGAATTCCGCGCCGTTTTATTTGAAAGAACGATGTCGCCGCTAAATGCAACATTAATTACTGATTTTTGTTCGGTAGATCGAACAATTTATATTTTTTTGTAAAAAATTGAACAGAAGGTACCAAATTCTGGTTAGCTTCCGATGTAAATAGAAAATATATGTATAACAAAAACGAAAGTTGTTAGAACAGTCTAACAATGTGTATTAAACATACTAAAACTTTAGATGCGTGCAGTTCCCAAAGTACTAATGTTTTATTAATTATTGAGCCATTGTTAGAAGCGGCGAAGCCTCCCCTTTGAAATGGCGTTTGGTTTATGTCGATCCGACTTTCCGTTTTCGAGATATCATCGTGTAAAGACAATCGTAATTTTTTAAATTCCGCTACGTCTTACTCTCCGCCTTACGAAAGCCTATTAACGCGTATTAAAAATACTAAAAACTTTCGATGCGTGCAGTTCCGAAACTACTAGTGTTTTATTAATTATTGAGCCACTGATGGAAGCGGCAAAGCCTCCCCTTCAAAATGGCTTTTGGTTTTTGTCGATCCGACTTCCCGTTTTCGAGATATCGTAATTTATGTAAATAGGTAATTTTGAAAAAATTCTCTTATGGCGCTTCCCGTGTTACGGCAGGCTACTAACGCGCGTTAAATTACTAAAAACTTTAATTACCTACAGTTTCGAAATTATTAGTATTTTTTCCATGATCGAGCCACCGTTAGCAGCGGCAAAGCCTCCTCTTTGAAATGGTTTTTGGTTTTTATCGATCCGACTTTCTGTTTTCGAGATATCGTAATTTATGTAAAGGGGTAATTTTTTAATTTTCAGTATCTCTGTCTCCGTCTGCCGCGTCGCGTTGTACCTCTTTGTCGCACGTGAGTCGCGACCGAGTGACCTAGTTTCGGCGTAGTATTTCCAAGAATTTACTACGCACTGCTTACTATCTACGCGCGCGGGGGATGAATGAACTCGCGCGAGCGCAACAAAAACGTAAACAAACCCTATCTCCGAAACCAGCCATCCGATCGACGCGAAACTAAAATCGCTATATCTCCGGAACTAATAAAGCTATCGGCTTGTTCGAACGCTCGTTTTAAAGGGTATTTCATCCCCTATCCGATGACCATATCAACTATTATTATTTATGTTGTCTTCTATGTTTATTTTAACATTTACTTTGACTCTACATACCCAAAGAAGTTTCAATAATGTAGGAGTGAAGGATATAGTGAATGATGATCAGTTCAGTTTAGTTTGAATCGCGTGTGAGAGTGGGGGGTTGCAAGCGAGGCATGAATTGCGTGGTTTTAAGACGAAGGAGCGATTACAGTTTTGTTATTATTAATGTTTGCGATGTGATAGCGAGCGGTGTGTTTAATATATTTCTTCATTTTCCTCCAATTCTTTACAAAAATCCTACAGTAATTCTTACTGATCGTACGACTAGTGTGCGATAAAACTGGACCATAAATTGTTTATTTAACTGAAAATGAATTTAAATACAGAATGTTTGCGTAATTACTAGCACTTTTTCTTCAATAGTTGTTTTCTCTAGAATTAACTACAGTATCGACTTGGAACAAAATTCGTTTTCATGGACGTTTTATCTTCTATCCGATGAGAATTAAACAATTTTTTAACATAAAAGAGGAGGTTATCTTACGAATAAACATCAAAATACAACTCTCTATATGTATATATAATACAAAAATTAGAAGTTATAATACAAAATTAAGGTCACTGTTATAGTTTTAAATCTAACTAGAAATTTTTAGCTTCATAGTATCGTAGGCGACGTCGAAACAAATTCAACAAGCTGATACACAATGACCTTCATATGACATTGAAAAATGCCATGAATCGATTATCACAATATTTGAAATTATTCGATATAACACTAACGCCTTGCAGTTAGATGCAACATGAAAGGAAAATTTCTACAAAATTCGTACAAAATTTATAGAAATATACAAAGAAGTTCTCTAATCGAAGCTACACTTAAGACTTTATTAAGTGCAGTCTGAGCATTTAATTTAATTACTAATTACATGCACCTTTCTAAAATGCCTGCTTTCAGTTTGGTTTTGTACAAACTTTTGCTTTATTCTCCGTGTATTGGGTCCTGAAGTTACCATGAATCGATTGCATGTAATACCGATTGATAATATTTGAAATTATTCGGCAAAGAGAAGATAAAACCGTAAGCGTTATTATTAAAAATTACAGTGTTCTCATAGAAATTTCGTCCACTGTATGTGTGTATAAACGCGGCTGTGCAAAATTAAGTACCACGGCCGGCGCTAGAGGGTAAATAGACTAATCCCCGGCCTCGGCGCTTGGTAATTTTTCTCGATGAAAGGCGATACCGCTTTTTAAGAAAAATACATAATGTGCCACAGTCAATATTAGTTTTATCCCCCTCGGTCCCCGTAGTAAAAAAATGTATCATGTTTCTCGAAAAAGGCAGAGCACGGCCGGGCGAGAGTCTCTTGCCAATAGTGATATATCGTGCACGTGGAGTGTTATCATAGCATTATAGAGAATTATTATCCATCCCCTCGTTCGGAGCGTGAGTGAAAGGGGTGGGCGAGAGATCGAAAAGGAAACAGAGCAAAGGTAGAACCGCAAGACACCTTATTTAAGGTCAGCCGTAAACGAGCATAAGGTCGGCAAGGGGTACGGGGCGTGGCTGGCATAAACAAACCTCATGCCATATTTCCCAATAACAAATCAACTCGACACCTCGCGGCGCTCGGTATAATCAGCTAATTCCCGATAACAACTTAATTCAGGCCTCCGTGGGCCCCGATTAAACAAAGCGTAACTACTTAATTCGTTTAACGAGCAGTGTTGCGCGGTAGGGCAACCGAGGTGCGAACTTTCCACGTATCGGTTACGTGCATCCTTTTAGTCGGCGTTTTTGCACCTGGATCCGCACGTATCGCCGGAAATTCGCGCGAATCAACCGAACCAGTGAAATAACATTTATAAATATGATACTCAAAATAATTTTAGGTTCGCGTTTCTCTGGCCTCACAAAAAAAAGAAACGATCTATACAGTCGATCGCAAAAGTTTTTGTAGGGTAATGTTGCCTAGAATATCTACGAACTAGACGTGAAATAAGAAATATTAACGCAAGCTTCAGGTATACAAAGTGTCCCATTTAAGTTGAGATTGTACAAAATCTTAAAAACAAGCGATTTAAAAATACCAAACTGACACGTGTCCTTTAGTGTTATGAGTGGGGAGTCAAATGACGCTACTGATTTTTTTAATGCAATTAAAAATGTCAAAATTAGGCACCCGAGGAATTCATTGACTAAAGTGAGTCACATTTGCTTAATAATGGAGAAAGAATAATATAGTTTTTCATTTTTCACCTTTCTATGTATCGGAACATTAATTTTATCTTTTTCCATTATAGTTTCTTCTAATAAATGTCTCCATTTTCTAAAATTAGACTTATGTTACTGTTGTTTGTTATTTTTATATAATAACTCAGATATTCGTTAACGTATAACAAAGCAGCTGTAATACAATAATCTCAGATAAGTAGGTAACATGTTCGTATAGTACGGGCTACAATATAGCGAGGTCGTAAACTCGAGTGGGTGTCAAAGTTTACACATTTCAGCTCCCGAAACAAATGAATTGACAGAAATACGAGCAGCTAAGGGCCTTAGGCCATAGTCAGGGCCGTACGAAGAAATATTTTATCTAGTGTCGCCATTTTTAGAGGTATCGTAACAGGTAAAGGTCTTACTCGAGTCTTCAATATCTTAATTTACCTGCTTATGATACAGGGTGTTCGGCCACCCCTGAGAAAAATTTTAATGGGAAATTCTAGAGGCCAAAATAAGACGAAAATCAGGAATACCAATTTGTTGATAGAGGCTTCGTTAGAAAGTTATTAACAATTAAATGAAAAAGTTTCAAATCGTTCTGGAAAAATTATTTTCGGTTGCGGGGGTCAATTATAATCATTTTTGGTCAATAGACATACCCTCGAAATCCTAACCATTTTCGAGAAAAAAATTCGAGTAGGTAGTGAAACTTCTCGGCGAAAAAAAAATTCTTCAAATCGTTCTAAAAAAATTATTTCCGATTGCAAGGATCGATTATAATTATTTTTGATGAATAGGTATACCCTCGAAATCCTACCCAGTTTCGAGAAAAAAATTCGAGAAGTTGTGAAATTTTTCGACAAAATTAAAAAATTTCAAATCGTTCTAAAAAAATTATTTTCGGTTGCGGGAGTCAATTACAATCATTTTTGGTCATTACACATACCTCCTAAATCCTACGCACTTTCGAGAAAAAAATTCCTTACCGAAAATCTAATTTCTGGCCAAGAAATGTCTGCCCGAATTTTCATGCGAATCTTTAAAACGTCATAACTTCTGAACGGATTGTACGATTTTAATGTTTAAAAAAGCAAACTACGCGTATTTTGGTGGAGAATATGTACAAATCGCAAAAATATTCGAAAAGTTGATCCTTCACCCCGCAAAATGAGAAAAACCCTATAAAAATGGTTCAATTTTCAGACAGCCATAACTCCTATAATAGTGAATATATTTTAATGAAACTTTTTTCTGAAGTAGAGCCCATAGGTACCTACAAAAAAGTATTAAACAACTTTTCTGTAGGACGTCAAACGAAATTACTAAAAATCAAAAACGAATTTTTAAGAAAAATCGACAGGGGGTAGGTGCCTAAATTTTCGGCGAGAATGAAAATTTTCAAATCGTTCTGAAAAAATTATTTTCAGTTTCAGGGGTCAATTATAATAATTTTTGGTGAACAGACATACCCTCGAAATCCTACGCACTTTCGAGAAAAAAATTCAGAAATTTGGACAAATTTTTCGGCGAAATTGAAAAGTTTCAAATCATTCTGGAAAAATTATTTTCGATTGTGGGGGTTAATTACAATCATTTTTGGTGAATAGACATATCCGCGAAATCCTGCGCATTTTCGAGAAAAAAAATCAGAACGGGCGGAACTTTAAACGTTAATAACTTTTTAAGGAAACCTCCATCGACAAATTGGTATTCGTGATTTTCGTCTTATTTTGGCCTCTAGAATCTCCCATTAAAATTTTTCTCAGGGATGACTGAACATTCTGTATATGCATGTAGAAAATGAAAAAAGATAGTGCAGTTATGGACACAGAAAAACATTCAGAAAGGCACCCTCGAGCAAAATGTCATGTACGGCCCTAAGTGCCGCAGCAGTAGTCGGTCTCAACCCTCAAAAGTTTAGTTTATGACCTCGCTATATTTTGGCCCGGACTATACAAGCACTGTCGCGTAACTACAATAGTTTTTATGTAATTTTATTGTAAAATTTAAGTGTTACATGCGTCATCGATCTACCCTACCACTGACGGCCACTACTGCGTTTTCTGAATAGAATGGCATAAAGAAGTTTTCGATATTTCGTCTCTGCGTTGCATATTTTTACTACCGCTACTGGTTTTATGAATAAACCAGCAGTACCATAAAAATCTGTATAAAGAATATCATAAACATCCTTGTTTCCCCCTTTCAATCCATTCGTACAGTATTCGTGCCTGGAATTTATTCTAAAGATCTAAAGAAAGTACATTACCTTGTAAAGGGCCACGTTTACCTATCCTCAACGTGTTTCTCCTCTCTCCTTACGGGAGTTCGTCTGGTGAAATATGGCCGTTTGAACCCGGACACGTTTCCTGTATCTTTTATACGCGCCAATTCCGGCTCGGAACATTCCAAGACAGCACAACTATTTCTCCGTAAAAAAAGATCTACTGTTACTTCGTGTACCAGATTCCACCAATTAATCGACAACATTATGCCCGGCTCGGTGTGCTAATTTTTAATAATCCCGTTTGATCTTACGCCATAAAAGCATCCTAGAAAAGGCGAGTCACCGCAGGAATGCAATAAAATCGAATAAGTCATTTGCGTTATTACGCGTTCATCATTTAACTTAAACTTTTATTATTTCACCGATATTCAGGTTAATAACGCGAGACTTTTAAATAATACCGTGTCTTTACGATACCAACGAAGTTCTTTAAAATGTAAAATACATACGTGTACGTCACAATGTTCGAAAATGGCGTGCAAAGACTAAAGAAATGGCGCTGGTATTAAACAGGTGAGCATGAGAGCAGACATTGCCATGTAAATCTGAAACACTCTGTGCAATAAACGAAACCAAACTCTTCATAAGTTTGCAAAACGTTCTCTTCGAATAGATCTGATGAAAAATTCAGCAGAAATTAATGCAATCATAGAACAAAAAATGTTCGCCAAGACGGTACTCGAACTTAATTTCTTCGCAATGTGTATACACGCAACGAGTAATAAGTATAGGGCAGACTATTCGAACGTATAGATCATGCTTCGAGGAAGGAGGTGGAGCAAATAATACCTATGTAGCCGTGAAAGCATTGTTCCGATGACTTATGGAAGGCAGCTACACATCAAGAAACTTCGCAGTAATATACGCGCTTACGACTTACACGAGTCACATGAAATATAAGAAACATTAATGACTAACGCAGAGATCGTGTAATTTACTGGCGATTTTTTCCGTTTCGCATCTTTCTCAGTCTCGCCCGAGACTTACCAAGATTTACTAACCGATCATGTAATTACACGTAACATAACGGTGAAATCATTGGACTTACGTACAAATAAATGAGAATTACACTAACAAACTTTTAAATGTAATTAACGTCGTCAATTATCTTTTGTTCTCCTTCTGTCACTGTCTTGAATTTTAACAATGCAAAACCGATCTAACAATTTTACAATTGTATCCCTCGTATAACGCGGTTTTTATTAACGTTATTTAACCCTTCAATATGGCGGATGGTTTCGAATGGACGCGACTGACAAAAGCAGGGTCATATTGACCAACAATATTAGGTTCAACGAAAAGTTTGTACGTTTTTTGCTACATCATTTATTTGTAGTTATTCTTTTGTTTTTGTAGCCTTAGTTATTCTTCCATTCTTGAATTTTAGCAATGCAAAACCGATCTAACAATTTTACAATTGTGTCCCTCGTATAATGCGGTTTTTGTTAACGTTATTTAACCCTTCAATATGGCGGATGGTTTCGAATGGACGCGACCGACAAATGCAGGGTCATATTGACCAACAATATTAGGTTCAACGAAAAGTTTGTACGTTTTCTGCTACATCATTTACTTGTAGTTATTCTTTTGTTTTTGTAGCCTTAGTTATTCTTTCATTCTTGAATTTTAGCAATGCAAAACCGATCTAACAATTTTACAATTGTATCCCTCGTATAATGCGGTTTTTATTAACGTTATTTAACCCTTCAATATGGCGGATGGTTTCGAATGGACGCGACCGACAAATGCAGGGTCATATTGACCAACAATATTAGGTTCAACGAAAAGTTTGTACGTTTTCTGCTACATCATTTATTTGTAGTTATTCTTTTGTTTTTGTAGCCTTAGTTATTCTTCCATTCTTGAATTTTAGCAATGCAAAACCGATCTAACAATTTTACAATTGTGTCCCTCGTATAATGCGGTTTTTATTAACGTTATTTAACCCTTCAATATGGCGGATGGTTTCGAATGGACGCGACCGACAAATGCAGGGTCATATTGACCAACAATATTAGGTTCAACGAAAAGTTTGTACGTTTTCTGCTACATCATTTATTTGTAGTTATTCTTTTGTTTTTGTAGCCTTTGTTATACTTCCATTCTTGAATTTTAGCAATGCAAAATCGATCTAATAATTTTACAATTGTGTCCCTCGTATAATGCGGTTTTTGTTAACGTTATTTAACCCTTCAATATGGCGGATGGTTTCGAATGGACGCGACCGACAAATGCAGGGTCAGATAACATAAAAAAATATATGGTATACCATTTAAAAAATTAGTGATCACCTTCATTTCTCAAAAAATAATATAATAGTGCGAACATTCTGTGTAACAAGACCTAATTCTATATCTAAGTAATAAGTTGTGGTTGCTAATTACCCAAATGGGTTGATGTAACTCTAAAAATTAAATAAAATAAAAAAAGGCCTCTTTAAATCAAAATTACACCGAATTTACCATTTAAAGGAGGCGATTAAATCCCAACTGAAAGGATATTAACCCTCCGTCTGGGTCAGTATAGACCCTCGTCTGTTATATTTTCTATTTTTATCATTTGAGTTTCTAGTTTCTTTGTTGCAGTAAATAGTATTTTTAAACCAAAATACTCAGATTTATATTATATTTTTAATAACTCAAATAAATACAGTATCTCTACATAATATTTGTTCATAATAAATTCTACATAAAAAAGTATTATATCAAATATTTTTAAAAATATTTGTTATTTATGTACAAATATTTGTACACGTTGTTTAAAAGCAATTATTGCAGCAAAGTGTAGTCATACTAAATATTGATTTTATATTTTTATGTATCTTATTACCTGTCCACTTATTTTTCTCTCTCGACAATTAACCAACAAAAATGTAAATATTAATTTCAATAATACGTTAAATAATCTATGTACCATATAATATATAAAACTTAAGTGCGTAATAGTTATATGACTTTGGTTAAATTTAATTTATACTTGTTTTCTGTACCTGTCCACTTAATTTCGATCGCAACTGTATATTTTAAACGTTTTATTTTTCTTTTCTCATTCTCACCTTTTCTTTTTAAAGGAGGCCGTCTGCTAAAAAATTTGGAAACCGCTGTACCAAAATAACGGTTTCATCGGTGTAAGGAAATTCAGGATCATTGACATTCCATGACAATATTTACGTACTATTAGACAGCTTTATCCGTAATGAGATAACAGTAGCTTCTCTTAAAACCGCAGTTGCAGCGGAAAACTGCAGAAAAATACACACACTTATGTGGTTAATATCTTCAACCATTATCTCTATACGCCCCGTTATATGACAATTGAGGGAAATTACGTGTCCATTCTTTTTCTTTTATTTAGAGAATATAGAATGGCGATACGCGCACCCTGTATACCACATGAAAGATAAAAACGGGTTAAAAATGCCGAGACCACTATTCCCGAAAGACAAGTTTATTCCGTTGCACAACAGACGCGAATTAAATTTACCAAAGACCCGGAAACGCATGAATACCGATGGAGGACTTCAACTTCAAAGATAACCTTGGAAATGAGTCTTTCTTACATTCCGTAATTCAATCTCGATTGCATACAAGCGTCTTGAAAATGATCAATAACGGAACATTAATCTTAATCCGAAGACAGTTAGAAGAATGGTACGGTCAGCACTTTGATTTCGCTTTGATTGCTTGTGCTCGCGTGCAAATCACCACGACAATGGACGACGTATTTACCGACCCGTACAAATTATTCCGCGCCGCCGTGGAGCGTGATTAGTATCGTTGCAGCATTGTGCGTAACAAAGATGTACGGACGTACAATGAGGGCGATAATCAGCATTGTTGGGATTTCTATTACTTTCGTTGTTGTTTGCGTCGCGCGTATAAATAAACCGACGTTCGTCTTCGTAGGCTTATTCCATCGGGGCAGAGGTTTTTATACCTCGGACCAAAGTAACTTTTTACGGCTAACAAACTCGTTGATACGTTACCATCTTCGTCCGCGGTATTATTTTACAAAACATTCGGTATACCTGCCTGTCAGAACGAAATTATGCGACGTATCGCGAATATGGTTTCTTGTAGTTTGCGACTCGCGCCGTGCACCGGGGAAAATGATTTACGCGACATCTGACATACTACTGTCTCTGACTCGTCGTGCCTGACCGTTCGATCTAAATGCTTCATTTGGCAAACACGAAACCTTTATTTTATCAATTTTCGCCCGCAGATCTCGGGATCTTTCGAGTTTCAAGTTCTCTGCTCGCTGGTCGCTTCTTCCACCGCGTCGTCAATCCTTACGATCCTGCTGGCCTTCCAAAGGTCTTTTCTTGCACTGTCTCTGTTTGATGTAACACCTAACTAAGAAACGAACAAATTTATCGTACGACTTTATCGGGCAGACGATCTTAAGAAACGTAAAATAATTGTTGCATACTTTATTATGCACCGCAAGGTTTCCTTTAAATTTGAATTTCCGAGCTCGAGTACTTCCCTGGGAGAAGTAATAATCGGACTTATTAAAAAACTATCGTCATAATTTAAATGATCTAGATGGAATTTCTTAAGAAACATGTTCATGAATTTTTTTGTCACTGTTTTTTTATACATATTTACGGTTTTTAACGATAATATAAACGCACCGTGATATAATAATAATTATTATTATTATGGTGATGATGATGACGATGTCATAAAATAAGATTTTTAAATTCTATTTCTTTTTTTAACCATTCCGCATTGTTATTCAAGAACCTCTCTTTCGTGCAGTTACATCTCGTCCATCTTTCACAAAGTTTATAACAAGAATTTATAATTTCATTTCTAACAGTTTTTAAGATTCTTTCTTCACCATTTTCGACATCAAAATAATTAACAATGCACGAATACAGTTTCGTGTTTTTGTCGGAATTCTCTTTTTCACTGAGCCATATCTCGGAAGAGAGTACTACGAACTGACATAACTTCCTGGAAATACATATATATATATATATATATATTTATATACAAAGTTCCTTAAAGTAATTAAAGAATTATTACAGAATAAAACGGAAATCAAATTGTACACTGAATTAAATAAAAAATTTCACGGAATCTTCTAGCATGATAAAGATGTCTCCTTTAATAGCTCGTACCGATGTAATAAATACAAACTAATAAACGTATAACAAAAGTTAACATAGAACACAAAAGATATTTAATATTTGATAAACGTATAATAGCTTTCGGTTTAAATAACCTATTGGCATAGAAAACTGTTCATATAATATGAATGAATACAGTGTTACTTTACCTAGCAATCAAACGATTTTCATGGAGTTAGGCATTTTACAATATACAGGGCGAGTCACCTAACATTTGCACCTGAAATATCTTTTGAATGACCTTGAATAATTATAGTCACTGAATTCCTCATGAAAGGGACTATCATTGTAGGTGTTTCAAAAAGGGTGATTCTATTTTTAAAAAATGAAGGTGATTTCTTTAAAAAAAAAAATGACATAGAAACAAAAATATGTTTGGCATCGTGTGAGCTCCATTGTACCATTCAATTTTGTCCTGAAGATATTTGACGTATTTCAGGAGCAAATGTTAGGTGACACACCCTCTATGTGAAATAAATTTATAGGATTTGGGGCTATTTCGATAACATCAATAGTTTCATTTTGTCCGCCTAGATCTATGAAATTAGCCACTGTGTAGCGTGCAGGGGTATGCAAAACCCCAACGACGCTTGTACAATTAACAATATATACATGGGCGTACGTTCACCGTCGATGATGAATATATGCATCATACGGCGAACGGGGTGCGTTGAAAGGGTGGTAGAAATCCGCAACGAACGGAAGACAAGAAAAGCTTCGAGCCCGACAAAACGAAATGTTTGGTCGTGGAAGAAGAAGCCAGCGGGTATAATGGATATCTTTATTATCGGAGGGAGAGGCAAAGCCGATTGGAGTCGGGGGAAAGACGTCGTGGTATCTCCGGTGACGGTCCCAGCGACGACGTTCTGCTGTACCAGGCCAACAGAACTTCGATCCAATTGGTCCGCCCGCCCTCCCTCCCCGACATAAATATTGATGAAAACGATACATTTATACGCGAACGACAAGTCCGTCCGCGGATAAAAAGTCGAGAGATTTATCGGGATACGGCCCCGCGACGACAGCCATTTCTGCGCCGATCATACATCAAGCGGAGCCTCCAGGCCAATTCCGATCGTCGAGCCGATGCTCATGCGATTCCTGTTTCTAGACCGATCCGCGATCGCGATTCGTTAAACAGTGTCGTCTCAGACAGATTTTTTTTCCAGTTCTACGCTAAACAGATATTCTTTCCTACCTAACTTTCCCCTCGCGTAATCCACACTCGAGAATCTTGTCCCGTACGACAGCCATTTTACCGAAAGCAAGAACAGTTCCAAATCTAATGAGGAGCAAAACTGAATACACAAAAATAATTTTTTATTCGTTATTTTCATGTAGAATGCAACAGAAACGAAATACTTAGTGTTATCTACAATCTTTTGGCTTTTCAAAACAAATTTAACATTTATGATAACATTATTATTTCGCTTTGTGTAATTTTTGTTCGTGTGGTCGGTTTTGCAATGCGACTAATTTTTAGTAATTTTACCGAAAGCAACACAGTTACAAATCTAGTAAGGAGCAAAACTGAATACACAAAAATAATTTTTTATTCGTTATTTTCATGTAGAATGCAACAGAAACGAAATACTTAGTGTTATCTACAATCTTTTGGCTTTTCAAAACAAATTTAACATTTATGATAACATTATTATTTCGCTTTGTGTAATTTTTGTTCGTGTGGTCGGTTTTGCAAAGCGACTAATTTTTAGTAATTTTACCGAAAGCAACACAGTTACAAATCTAATGAGGAGCAAAACTGAATACACAAAAATAATTTTTTATTCATTATTTTCATGTAGAATGCAAAAGAAATGAAATACTTAGTACTATCTACAATCTTTTGGCTTTTCAAAACAAATTTAACATTTATAATAACATTATTATTTCGCTTTGTATAATTTTTGTTCGTGTGGTCGATTTTGCAATGCGACTAATTTTTAGTAATTTTACCGAAAGCAACACAGTTACAAATCTAATGAGGAGCAAAACTGAATACACAAAAATAATTGTTTTTTCATTATTTTCATGTAGAATGCAACAGAAATGAAATACTTAGTACTATCTACAATCTTTTGGCTTTTCAAAACAAATTTAACATTTATGATAACATTATTATTTCGCTTCGTATAATTTTTGTTCGTGTGATCGGTTTTGCAATGCGACTAATTTTTAGTAAAGATTTCTAGTAATTTTACCGAAAGCAACACAGTTACAAATCTAGTAAGGAGCAAAACTGAATGCACAAAAATAATTTTTTATTCACTACTTTCATGTAGAATGCAACAGAAATGAAATACTTAGTACTATCTACAATCTTTTGGCTTTTCAAAACAAATTTAACATTTTTGATAACATTATTATTTCGCTTCGTATAATTTTTGTTCGTGTGGTCGGTTTTGCAAAGCGACTAATTTTTAGTAATTTTACCGAAAGCAACACAGTTACAAATCTAATGAAGAGCAAAACTGAATACACAAAAATAATTTTTTATTCATTACTTTCATGTAGAATGCAACAGAAACGAAATACTTAGTATTATCTACAATCTTTTGGCTTTTCAAAACAAATTTAACATTTATAATAACATTATTATTTTGTTTCGTATAATTTTTGTTCGTGTGATCGGTTTTGCAATGCGACTAATTTTTAGTAATTTTACCGAAAGCAACACAGTTACAAATCTAATGAGGAGCAAAACTGAATACACAAAAATAATTTTTTATTCGTTATTTTCATGTAGAATGCAACAGAAACGAAATACTTAGTGTTATCTACAATCTTTTGGCTTTTCAAAACAAATTTAACATTTATAATAACATTATTATTTCGCTTTGTATAATTTTTGTTCGTGTGGTCGGTTTTGCAAAGCGACTAATTTTTAGTAATTTTACCGAAAGCAACACAGTTACAAATCTAATGAGGAGCAAAACTGAATACACAAAAATAATTTTTTATTCATTATTTTCATGTAGAATGCAAAAGAAACAAAATACTTAGTGTTATCTACAATCTTTTGGCTTTTCAAAACAAATTTAACATTTATGATAACATTATTATTTCGCTTTGTGTAATTTTTGTTCGTGTAGTCGGTTTTGCAATGCGACTAATTTTTAGTAATTTTACCGAATGCAACACAGTTACAAATCTAATGAGGAGCAAAACTGAATACACAAAAATAATTTTTTATTCATTATTTTCATGTAGAATGCAAAAGAAACGAAATACTTAGTGTTGTCTACAATCTTTTGGCTTCTCAAAACAAATTTAACATTTATAATAACATTACTATTTCGCTTTGTGTAATTTTTGTTCGTGTGGTCGGTTTTGCAATGCGACTAATTTTTAGTAAAGATTTCAGATTTTGATACGCTTAAAATTTCGTCCATAAACCTTTAACCGTGATAATTGCTTCAATACGTTAAAAAAAAGAATTAAAGAGCATTTCCGTAGAACGTCAAACAAATTAATCGATTGATGCCCAATTCTGGACCGTACAGCTTTCATTTCGTTAAAAAATAATAAAATTTCTGTAATTTCATTTTCCGCCTCACTTCTTCTCGTGTTCATTTCTAAACCCGTTGGTAACGTTGCGAGTGACACGAAAATGGTAATGGAGTCTCGAGAACTCAAAAAAATGGGCCGAAAAAATACATTAGGTAAAAGGTCTACTCGTATAAATCGTCTGTGGCATTACTTTACAGGTATCAAATAACGATAAAACAGATTTTCATTAATTATATATACTTTATTAATTTTGTTCTGCCTTCGTGTACAGATATATGAGATATTGTACAGAAAGATACGTACAAAAGAGAGATGATATAAATAATTTTTTCAGTAGTTTTTAACATTTTTATACCAATTCGCGTACTTCACCACTGTATATATCCAAAGATTGAAATACAATACTCTGAAACGTGCGATCATAAAATCCAAGGAATCTAGCGATTCGTGAGAATGGCGCGCACTTGAGCCTGGCGCGGTTCTAAACCAACGTAACGCACCGTATCATCGTAACACTCAGAATTCTCGCAATCGTGCATATTGTTTCTCAGAAACAACTACCCAAGCAGATCGTCTATCCATTGCTTCAGCCCGGTTTATTGCCTGCGTCGGTGCAACGTACCAGATAACGTTAAGAAATGACGTTAATGTCATCATACAAACGATCCATGTTCCTATATTCAAAGTGAATCTCAACCAAAAATTTCCATAAAAATTAATAACCTCTGCAATTATGCATAGTTACTACCAACCATCAATTTCAGTTTAATCTCCCCTTTCTTAATTCTGCGGCCAGATTTGGTATCAAAAGGTCTACGCGAAACGATGGGTTCCATTCAAGTCCTTGGAAAGAACTCAATTGGTTCTATTGTGCAATCGAGAGGCATGATATAATTATTGAATATGTTACGAGAAAAAAAAACCCCCAGTGATAACGGTTTCAACGTGTCATTAGTTACCTCATATTCCAAGTTGCTTAGTTAACAAGATATCCGACTTGTAAGACGACAAGAGTAGTTACGAAAGGAAAACGAAACGGCTGTCGATTCTGCTTTGAAGTATTTCTTTTACTTCGCTCGCAAAGTGTTTTGTAAGCATCATTAGAACCGGTTCCGCTGAACGCGTGGCATCGAATGAAACGCGCCGGGGGATTATTTGAGACTTTAATCTTGCTAGATAATTTTATAGCGAAACCTTCCACAAAAAGAGAACAGCGAATTTTACGCCTACTTTAAAAACAAGTTCAACGATAGTGTCAACTACCTGATTTTTTTAAAATTATATGTTTTTGACGCTACCTATGACTTGGCGATATTTTCATTTACGTTTAACATTTTTTTCTACCTTCGTTAGTTTCCGAGATACTTGAGGAAGTGTTGCTGCCTAGACTGTCAATTTTAGGGCCCTTTTTGTGATTTTTTTTTTAATTATAGGTAGGCTGTTTTGTACCGAGACTTTGTAGATGTATTTATTCATCTTCTAAGCATGTACAATATTTTTAACGTAGAATTACGTGGATAAACATTTCTTTGTCGGAGTTCAGTTTCTATCATTCATCTTGTTGTGATAAAATTTTCAACTACTGTTCAAGTTTATGTTCAGTAAATTGCAAAGAAACTCGCGATATCGAATGCTTGCAAAGGATTGATTTCATTTTATTATAAACTTTTCTTCTTATTTTAATGTCCTGAATCTCAACCGAGTCTCACAGTTCATATTTTTGTTATAACCTCATAACAAAGCATTTATGGATTTTTTGTTACGTAACATTTCAGTCTTAGTTTTACTTGTAGAACACACTGCTGAAATGTGTACGGAAACTTCGATGTACGAAGTGCCCTATGTGACAATTAAAAAAATTGAAAATTGAGAAATAAGAAGTGATCGAAATTTTGGCTTTTTATTCGCCGGAATCGCCGTTTGGCCCACTGTGCGTCGACGCGCCATTTCGCGTAAGGTCATCATTGATGCCGATTACGATGCAACTGATCGCCTCACCGAGAATGTTTTCTTACGACGAGACCCTGGACGGGTAGCGCGCAGGCCCCTTTATTGGATTTAGTCCCCTAATGATTTTGTCAAGCCGGGATGAAAAGAACCTGCCAACATTTCGCCGGTGGCTCGTTCTGCATTCGAATTTGGCGCTGTATCCACGCTTGGCTAACCGACGGGGATCCCCTCGTAAATTACGCTTCGCGGTTCGTAACCCATCACCTAACACAATTACTCGCGAAAAATAACTGAATGGGCGAGATGATTCTTTAACATAGTCGACTACGCTAAAAATTGTCCACCTCCTTTACTAATTTATTGTTCTTCATAAATAATAATACCTATACAATGTAGGGTAGACCTTATTCTTCGATTTTTTTTTTTTTTTTTTTAGACACCTCCTGAAATTGTCACGCCAGACGAAAAAATAACCTATGCAAAATTTGAAATTGATCGGACAACGAGAAAACGTGGTCACAGTTGAAAATTTGGTATTTTTGTAACTCGTTTGTCTCTATTAAAGTTTATCGCCATCATACGCTTTAGCACCTCTTTGAATTCGTCTTTTTACACTTTATAAGCATATAGAAACAAAATTTTGAATTTTTTGTTTCTTATAAGTCACGATTTTCAAATTTCAATAATTTTTACATTTTTAAATTAAAGTGTATTTGAAAAATTAATTACAGTTTTGTTCGTAAGTAACTCGGAACAATCGTGGTACACGTACACATGGCCACTCACGAATAATATAATCGCGATGCGTGTTTATTTAATTGCATAGTGGTTAGTGCCTGAAAGGATTATTGGACACTGTGGACGATCGTGGGGCGTGTATTATCGCGTGTGGGTGATTTTTGTGCAGAACATTGCGTATTGGAAGTGGCACCCAACCTTTCTCTGCGAAAATTTCGTCGGGCGAGTTTCGATATGCCCTTCTGGATTTTCATAAGACAGGTTGAATCTTATTTAACGTAACGTGTTCGCTTTTCCATAAGTGGACAAAAATCTAAGGCTGTCGATAACGTCGGTAAGTAGAATTCTTCATGCTGCATGAGAACCACTAATACGCAGCTGTACGCAGATTGCCATTCTACAGGCGGAACTTTAAACGTTAATAACTTTGTAGCGAAACCTCCATCAACAAATTGATATTCTTGATTTTCGTCTTTCTTTGGCCTCTAGAATCCCCCATTAAAGTTTTTCCCAGGGGTGGCCGAACACCCTGTATATTGCACGCGATTAATTCGTGTCGTTAAGTAGAAAAAAGGTTTTATACCTAATGGGAACGTTATGTAATCGCACATTCCCAGTAATTGACCGAAGCAGATTACTTTATCTTCCGGTGAGATTCCTATTTCCTTCATTCTGAATAAACATAAATTATCATTTCAAATTCATCGAAAATCGAAAAAAGCAATCTACGCGTATTTTGATGGAGAATATGTACAAATCGCAAAAATATTCCAAAAGTTGGTCCTTGACCCCGCAAAATGAGAAAAACCCCATAAAAATGGTCCAATTTTCAAACAGCCATAACTCCCACAATAGTGAATATATTTCAATGAAACTTTTTTCTGAAGTAGAGCTCATGAGTACCTACAAAAAAGTATTACACAACTTTTCCGTAGGTTGTCAAATAAAATTACTAGAAATCAGAAACGAATTTTTAAGAAAAATCAACATGGGGTAGGTGCCTAAATTTTTCGGCGAAAAAAAAATTTTTCAAATCGTTCTAAAAAAATTATTTTCGATTGCGGGGGTTAATTACAATCATTTTTGGTGAATAGACATATCCCCGAAATCCTGCGCATTTTCGAGAAAAAAAATCAGAACTGGCGGAACTTTGAACGTTAATAACTTTTTAAGGAAGCCTCCATCAACAAATTGATATTCTTGATTTTCGTCTTTCTTTGGCCTCTAGAATCCCCCATTAAAGTTTTTCCCAGGGGTGGCCGAACACCCTGTATATAATATGCAAAACTCACCGACTATGTGTTTAACCACCCCTTTTCTTTATATCCTGGGGCCCATAACCTGTTGGAGCCAACAATTTTTGTATGAAATTGTAGATATTCTTCAACAGAGATTTTTACGACTAGCTGCTAGACATTTAGGAACTCCTATGGCAGCAACAGACCGTGAATATTTATCAATTGAACTTAATCTAAGTATTTGGCCGCTTCAACATCGTCGTATCAAATCAGACCTAGTTTTCATTTATAGAGCTCCTAATTGATTGGTTATATTTCCTGAAATACTCTCTACGTTGCATCTGACGATACTTAGATTAACACTAGAACTACTACTACAAGAATACTAATAGAATAGATAGATATTTGAAGAAATGTATACTGCCATGAAAATAAGTGTTTATTCATTCTCTTATAGAAAATTACGGTAAATTTTCAAAAATTCAGTTTAGTAAATTTGTAATAATTTTCATTAGAAATTACGAATGGGTCATTTCGACCAATTTGGTAGTTCCAGTGTTTACAAGAAGACACCATAGGATTATATTATTGTATCAAGAATTTCACTTAAAAAATATTGTTTGATAAACATTGTTACTCAGCATTTTAGTCGCAATTAGTCACTGTACGGATACTTTTTACACCCACTGTATAAAAGCATAAAGTGTTATATTATATTCTGCGCTTTTCCCTAGAACTAGATTCAGACTCTGATTTTTCACAGTTGCACGAACACGTAAGGTTTTAGTCTAAGACTGCGAATAGCCAATTGTATTTGTACGCCGTTAGTCCACGCAACCTAGCATACCGACGTTCAATAAAGTGTTATTAAGATGAATACAACATATCGTAGATCTACGAACGTGCAAACTGCGAGGCATATCAAGTGGCAATGTAAGTGGTGAAAGAATTCCACCGATTTTTAACAAGATCCTTCTTTGTCTGCATACCATCGTAACGTGGCGTACCGTTCCGAACGCGTTTCTTTGCGCCCCCTCAATAAATGTCATCGCTTTTGGTGGTAAAGGGAGAACACGCGATGCCTTACACAGCATCCGAATATCCAGCCCTACTTCGTATGTGAATCTTACTTCGACGTCATGGACGTATAGCGGTGGGACGGTTCAAGGAGTCGACGGTGGTTTTTGTCATCCACTACGTGCTCTGATAATTAAGACATTTCCATTTAGAGTTGACGTCCGGTGACGTGTAGAGCTGCACCAGGCGCGCGTACGTTTTCGGCGGTCCCCGTGTTACAGAAAAACCTAATCCTCATGCATTGTGTTGATAATTAATGGTGTATGATCGAGAGCCCCCGTTCCTGGAACGACGGAAGATCCAAACTGTGTAAGAAACGATACGTGTGTATCCACCGCGAGAAAGATTTATTAGTTTCGCGTGATAACGAAACAACCGCCTGTCAATACTCCTGTCTATATCGGCGCGGCATTTAAGGAAATAATTGGGCGTTTGTGTTTCGCGTATCCGGCACGAAGGTCGACTTCTCAAAGTATTGTTTTAAATTACTTTTCTTATCATTTGGATCCTTTAAAACGAGTTATATACAGAGTGTTTGGCCACCCCTGGGAAAAATTGCAATAAGAGATTTTTAGAGGCCAAAATAGGACGAAAATCAAGAATACCAATTTGTTGACGGAGGCTTTGTTAAAAAGTTACTAACGTTTTAAGTTCCGCCCGTACTTAATTTTTTTCTCGAAAATGCGCAGGATTTCGGGGGTATGTCCATTCACCAAAAATGATTGTAATTGATCCCCGCAACTGAAAATAATTTTTCCAAAACGATTTGAAATTTTTTTTTCCATCGAAAAATTTCATACTTTTTCGAATTTTTTTTCTCGAAAATGCGCAGAATTTCGGGGCTATGACTATTGACAAAAATGATTGTAATTGTCCCCCACAGCTAACAATATTTTTTTCAGAACGATTTGAAATATTTTAATTTCGTTAAAAAATTTCACACCTTCTCGAATTTTTTTCTAGAAAGTGAGTAGGATTTCGGGGGTATGTGTATTCACCGAAAATGATTGTAATTAACCCCAGCAACCAAAAATAATTTTTTTAGAACGATTGGAAATTTTTTTTTTCGCCAAAAAATTCAGGCACTTACACCCGGTCGATTTTTCTTAAAAATTCGGTTTTTATTTTTAATTACTTTAGTTGACGCTGTATGGAAAAGTTGTTTAATACTTTTCTGTAGGTATCCATGAGCTCTACTTGAGCAAACAATTTCAGTGAAATATATTCACTATTATAGGAGTTATGGCTCGTTAAAAATTAGACCATTTTTATGAGGTTTACACCGATTATTTTAAATGTTATTTAAATAATTTGTATACTATAAAGGTAAATGTTAAATAAAGCTTAAATTTGTGATTACGATACTACAGTAATTAAATTTCATTTTCCACTTATTTTTGTCCTTAACTGTAAATGGACCGTAAAATGTAAATGTTATTATAAACAAATATTAAAATTTGCCAATGTTCGAAAACCTTGGAAGCCATTATTTACAGATTTCCTAGTAATGCATAAATTGTGTACGTCTTTATTATAAACGAATATGTAATTTTATCAATTTAAAAGAAAAATTATAAATCACAATTAAAGGTAATATTTGATTATTTATAAAATGTTAAATTTAAAAATTTCGAGTCAAAGGACAAAAAGTTTTTATCAAATTCAAACTCTCGTTTAAATCGCCGACGATAGATAACAATTTTCACGTGAAACATCCGGCCATAAAAATCGTAACGAGTATATCGTTTAATCGGTTCCATCGCCGGATTTTAAACAAATGAATCTGTTTTCAGACGTTACGCGCTTATATCCTTTGTGTTTTTTTAAATCAGCTTTAGCGATTGGTTCGTTCATTGTCAACATCCGTGCTAAAAACATTGACTAGCTTTTCAGAGCTATAGGAATCAGCCAATGGTTGTTTACACTTTTCGCGCATGCGCAATAAGCGCAGTCAATGCGAACAAACTTAATGTTGACCGACGTGGATAGACGAGCGGCAAATAGCTCGACGTGCGAATTAATTTCGTGTAACGACAAGCAGCCGAGTTTATGGATATTAATTCAACCTGTCAACTACATTATACTATCATGTGACGCCCAAGGAAACGATAACGGCTGAAAGTCTGCGGTTTGCAGCAAACATCAACATGTTTTAACACTTGCAGTATCATCTCCGGATCAGCTGTCATAAGCAGACGATACACAGGTAAAATTCACATTACGAGTGACAGTTTATTCGTTAAATCATCCACTAAATCATCTAAACATCCTCGCCCAAATAAAAATATAAATCCACCGTTGTTTCCATATACAGAAATCTTTCTGTTTACAACTAGCCTTTTACCTAATTAGTATTTATATTATCATCGATTGGTTTAAATACTATAGTATTTCAAATATAATTGTACAGATTCTGCAATCTACATTTACGATTTTCTTTCAAAATTTTCTTACTCTAAGTAAATATTTCATTCCTACGTATATCTATTCTTTCCATTGTTTCAGTATCAGCTGTTATTCATTGGATCATAAGGTCATGGAATTAAGTGAAACCAGTGTACAAATAAGAGATTGTTCCATAGATTTCATTCCTGTATACGTTAAACAAGAGAACAATGAACGCGAAACAGATTTCAATGACATTGAAATAATTAATGCAGCTCAACATTTTTGTGCCATTGAGATTAAAGAAAGTAAAAGGTACGGCACAGTTATTGAAAACAAAGAATCGATTATAAATAATAAAGATTACATGCAAAATGCTAACTTAAATAATTTAATTTCTACGTTGAATTCTACAGAACAAAATGAGAATTATAACATTAATAGCATATTGAATGGGTCGATGTATTTACAGAATTTAGACTATGAAAATGTGAACATAGAAATACAAAAACCGACAAGTCAAATTTCAGAAGTTTTTATTGATCATAATGAACAAATACAAACAGCTAATTATAGTATTTCTACGGTTACTATACCAAGCGAACTCTTAGGACTAAACCTTAATATAAAGAAAGAAGATGTAATAGATCAAGAAACGGTCTATACAACAAAATGGTTATGCAACGTAGATAACGAAAGTGATCTTCCAACAAACGTTTCCAAAAATATCAAGAAACTGGTACAAGTTCCTATCGACTTTGAAGGTACAATAACACCATTAACAAAGCAGAGGAATCAAACTTTAGAAAATGCCAATAACTTGAAAACTAAGGAAAGTAAACATGAAAAATCTACAAGGCAATTGAAAATAAGATCATTACAGGATTATAAAGAAAAGCTACGAAGAAAAGCAGAGTGCATGAGAGAAAAGAGAAAAAAATTATATGAACAGGAAAGCGAAGAACAACGTCTGCAGAGATTAGCAAAGGAAGCAGCGAAAAGGCGAGAGATGAGAATGTATTATGAAACGCCAGAACAAAGAAGAAAAAGATTGGATGCGGAAGCAGCAAGAAAAAGAGAATACAGAATGTACAATGAAACACCTGAAGACAGGAGGAAAAGACTAGATCGTGAAGCAGAGAGAAGAAGAATGAAAAGGCTTTCGTTATATGCTACCGAAACTCCTGAAGAAAGGAGAGAGAGATTAAATAGAGAGTCTGCGAAACGAAGAGAAGCTCGACTTAATCAGTATGCTAAAGAAACGCAAGAAGAAAGAAAAGAAAGACTAAGGAGAGATGCCTTGAGAGTTAGAGAAATGAGATTTACTAGGTCTGCTATTGAAACAGAAGAGGAACGCAGGCAAAGGTTAGTAAAAGACGCTCTTCGAAAAAGGGAGGTAAGAATGCATGGAGGCCATTCAGAGAATAATAATTTCACTGAACTTCAAACCGTTCGTAATTTTGAAGAATTAAACAATGTGCAGATAAAGGAAAATCCTGATAGTCAATTGGGAGGTCATTATTTGAGCAACTGGATGATGTGGTTCCAGAATTCATTAACTCAACCAGTTCATGTTGGAGAACAAATCAGCAAACCTCAGACAGAAAATGCTGGATAAAAAATTTCATATGTTTTTTTAGTATTGTACATATAATTTCTGAACATTCGCATGCATAATAGAACTATACAGTGACTAAACTATACGCGTTTCGTATGTATAAGCTTTTGATACTACATTTATGCTTGAAACACAGTGACAAAATGTAAAAAATAATTGCTGCAGCTCTTGTATCAACGTACTGTTAACTGCATAGGACATGTTAGCAATAGTTCTCATATAGTATACAACTTAATTTGTAATATTTATATAATTTATAGTCAACTATGATTATGATATTGTACGTTGATAAAGTGTAAAAATCTGTTATTATATATATAATAGAGAATTTACCAATTAATAGAGATAGTGCACACCCTTGAAATATTCAATACTGTTGATGCGGTAACTTGAAAGCTTTTGTCCCCTTAAGAGATGTACAAAGTATAGTAAAATTATTGTGATGTTATATTATTTAATGGAAATAGGAGAAGATTGTTGAAGTGTCAATATTGTAAAAAATTAAAATTATACGTTTGAGAGATAACAGAATAATTCGTAACAGTGCCTTTTTGTTCACTGTTTTACAAAAGTAATTTGTAATGCGATTCAAGCAATTTATACATATGTGCATAACTTAGGCACGAGTGAATATTGAATGATTCTGATGACAATTTGACTGTTTCTCGAAATATGTCTATGTACATTATAATGTAATTTTTTCTACAGTTCCTTTATATTAAATAATACAAGAAAACATTCTCATGTAATTCTATCAAATTTGTTAAATATTCCATCGTCCTGTCTTGTAATTTTTCTTTTCTCCCTGCGACTTATAAAGAATAATATCATATCGTCGTCGAGAAATTTAATTTTACAAGAAACGTTTTAAAATTCTTAGTGATGCTTCAGCTATTAAAGAACTATTTTCTTAATATGCGTATATACGTACTTATATGTATATACGTGTTTGTTAATATAATTGCGCTTCAAAAGATAAACGAAATTCAATGAATTATATTCACGTTTTATATTTTCATCTCAAAATCTGATTCAATTTTTAACAAAATCTCTTCATAAATAATGAACGTTAGATATGTCGTAATTCCTTCTTTTATAATACCTTATAACTGCTTCAATCATTTTTCGAATCTAATTAATATCTAATTAAGTTTTACAATCACTTGCCAACACATTTTTCCATGTAATTAATTAGTAATAAACGGTTACTGGAAGCGATAATTATTTAAACTAATTACTGAAAAATAACAGGATCATAGAATAGAAAAAATGGTCGATGCCGTTAGAAAGAGAAAGCAATACCGCGCAAGAGAGACAGAGAGATATTCTCGCCAATTCGATTAATCGATCCACAGTTTGATTATTTACTAATTATTCTTTTTCTGTGATTAATATATGAACTCTTAGAATTTAATAGCATAGTATAGACCTTTGGCAATATTCAAGGATACTTTTTATAACCATTCCGTCCGTAATTAAATAGTTATTAACAAATACCAGAAGTCGGCTTTGTTCGAATTTATTAACGTAACGACTTAGAGAACAATCACTAATAACTAATTAATTTAAGCGAGCAAATAATTCATCGATTGAAGCAGACAGTAATAGAATCATAAATGTTCCGACCTCCAATATTTGTTAATAGCTTTTTAAATATAAGCGAAGTGGTTATAAAAAGCATCCTTCAATATTGTCAAGGATCTATACTACATTGTTAAATTCTAAAAGTTCATAATTTAATCACAGAAAAATAGTAATTAATAAATAATCAAGCCGTGAATCGATTAATCGAATCGACGAGAATATCGCTCTGTCTCTCTTCCATAGTATTGCTCTCTTTCTAACGCCGTCGACCTCCTTTCGTATTCTATGATCCTGTTATTTTTCAATAATTCGAATGCCAATTCATAGGTAGCGTGGTGGTATTATATAAAACTAAGAGAATGATCGTTTATAACTAATTAATTACATGAAAAATGTGTAGAAAAATGGTTGTAAGAGTTAATTAGAAATTAATTAGATTTGGACAATGTTTAGAGCGGTTATAAGGTATTATAAAAGAAGGAAATCTTTAACCGGAAAAATTGCTCTAAATTTTCTCTGAGACTCTTGAAGGAGAGCAGTCAGTTTACCTTTGTCGACTTTCCGAAACACTACAAGCTTACGTACATACGCGTGATCTGTCATCTCTGGTATAAACCAGAGATGCCAGACAAAGCGTCGAGTGCACCGTGGACACGTCTCATGGGAGTTGAGAGAGGCAGGCTCACATTTGCCTTCTCGCTCTTGAACAACTGAAATCCAACCTCACGTCAACGGCATACGATTCGGAATCTCGACTGACCAGGTATTTTTACTTGCCTTTCCTAGAGTTCATTACTGAACTCTGCAAATTACTCCTGGTTTCTATTTGCCTCTGATAACCTCTAATGACCAGTGCTAACAAAAGTACAGAACTCCCGACAACTTTTGACACCGTGCAGCGACTGTTACTGACTGCTCCTGATTACTGCTTGCCTCTGCTGGACTCTGCTGACCATCGCTTATATTTCTGACAACCTATATCGATTACTACTGACTTCTGCTAACCTCTGTTGGTCTTTACCGATCTCTGTCAGCGTGTGCTTGTCTCTGCTGAACTTTCCTGGCCTCTGCCGAACGCTACTGACCACTGCAGGTATTTCTGATAATGTATAACGATTAATACTTACTACTGCATGCCCCTACAAGTCTCTGCTTGCCTTTGCAGGTTTCTGCTTGCCTTTGCTGGCCTCTGCTGAACACTGCTAACCACCCCTGATGCTTCTAACATCGTATAACAATTACTACATGCTACTGTTCGCCCCTGCTGATCTCTGCTTGCCACTGCATGCCTCTGCTCGTCTCTGCTGACCGCTGCTGACCACCTCTGATGCTTCCGACAACATATAACGCTTACTACTTGCTACTATTCGCCCCTGGTGATCTCTGCTTGCCACTGCTGGCCTCTGCTGTCCACCGCTTATATTTCTGGCAACGTACAACGAT